>NW_021822365.1:0-29199 GCF_901001165.1 Salmo trutta | reverse complement strand
ACACTATACCACCAATGCTATGTGAAGCTCACTAGCAACATGGAGACATCGATTCATATCCTGACCGTCATTTTTGTGGAAAGTGAAAAATCTTTCACCAAACGGATCGTTGGTATAGTTGTACGATTATGGCTTAGGGTGCGAGAGGTCCCTGGTTAAAAAATCTATCATTTTAATCAGTACCTGTTACCTTCAGATTAGTCCCGTGACACTTGTGGGAAACGTAGGGCAAAACGGAGAACATTGTGACAAGTGGGGTCACAGTAGTTTGTAGCCCAAAGATTTTGGATTCTACAAACAGAAGTTGGCACATAGAGGGTTTCGACTTCAGACGAGTCCCCTGACACTTGTGGGGGACGTAGAGAGAAATTGAGAACACCACCGTGTTCGTGAGGGTCTCCCCTTTCCAGGGAGTGGTCATACGAGTTTGTAGGTCAAACGGTTCAGATGCTACAGATGTTTTTGTGAGAAGACCGATTATTGGTATGTCTCATGGTTTGACAAACATAGCTCTAGCTCCACCACCTTTCATTGCAGATGTGGAGGTGTAACATGAACAGTTATGGAGGCTTGAGACAGATATGACGGGTCTCAATCTCTCTAGTTGAAAATTGATCGATTTGAATGGGTATTTTTTACGTTCGTTTACTTTGATTCACGTACTGATGCATCAATCGACTGAAAATAAATGAGCTCCATTCTTTTTGAAGTTTTATTTTTTCGTTTTTCTCTTTTAAAGTATGAATTGACCTCATTTTGCTCAATATTCATTTGTCAACACTCATCATCAGTTTGCTGTCGCGGCTTAAGAAGACAGAATGTGAAAGACACAGCAGATGAAATACAAAAGATTTGAACTGAAGCCTGGTCAACAGTTTGGAAGACTGCTATGCTCACAAGTATAGCACAAACACTCACATGAGGTTCAATCTTTCCAAGCACCATGGACAACAACAATCGATATCCTCATTGTCATTGCCGCAGAAAGCAAAAAATGTTGTTCTTGTGTAAGGCTCATTGGTCTAGGGGTAGGATTCTTGCTTCGGGTGCGAGAGGTCCCGGGTTGAAATCCCGGATGAGCCCTTTTGCAGATCTTTTAACAAGCTCAGACAGGCAGATCTCGGGCCACTGGTTGCAAACAGCCACCTCTTGGGCGCAGGACGAGGTGGCTGAATGGTTTAGGTGATGGACTGCTAATCTATTGTGATATTCACTAGTTGACTCAATATCACACTTCATTTAGAAAACCTGCAAAAAGTAAGAGCAAACCTGACTTCCACAAACCAGGACATTGATTCCAATGTAATACACTTGAAATGACACCCAGCCCCTAAAACTTGTGAATATCTCATGCTCTGCATTGGCCGGGAATCGAACCCAGGTCAACTGCTTGGAAGGCAGCTATGCTCACCACTATACCACCAATGCTATGTGAAGCTCACTAGCAACATGGAGACATCGATTCATATCCTGACCGTCATTTTTGTGGAAAGTGAAAAATCTTTCACCAAACGGATCGTTGGTATAGTTGTACGATTATGGCTTAGGGTGCGAGAGGTCCCTGGTTAAAAAATCTATCATTTTAATCAGTACCTGTTACCTTCAGATTAGTCCCGTGACACTTGTGGGAAACGTAGGGCAAAACGGAGAACATTGTGACAAGTGGGGTCACAGTAGTTTGTAGCCCAAAGATTTTGGATTCTACAAACAGAAGTTGGCACATAGAGGGTTTCGACTTCAGACGAGTCCCCTGACACTTGTGGGGGACGTAGAGAGAAATTGAGAACACCACCGTGTTCGTGAGGGTCTCCCCTTTCCAGGGAGTGGTCATACGAGTTTGTAGGTCAAACGGTTCAGATGCTACAGATGTTTTTGTGAGAAGACCGATTATTGGTATGTCTCATGGTTTGACAAACATAGCTCTAGCTCCACCACCTTTCATTGCAGATGTGGAGGTGTAACATGAACAGTTATGGAGGCTTGAGACAGATATGACGGGTCTCAATCTCTCTAGTTGAAAATTGATCGATTTGAATGGGTATTTTTTACGTTCGTTTACTTTGATTCACGTACTGATGCATCAATCGACTGAAAATAAATGAGCTCCATTCTTTTTGAAGTTTTATTTTTTCATTTTGTCTTTTAAAGTATGAATTGACCTCATTTTGCTCAATATTCATTTGTCAACACTCATCATCAGTTTGCTGTCGCGGCTTAAGAAGACAGAATGTGAAAGACACAGCAGATGAAATACAAAAGATTTGAACTGAAGCCTGGTCAACAGTTTGGAAGACTGCTATGCTCACAAGTATAGCACAAACACTCACATGAGGTTCAATCTTTCCAAGCACCATGGACAACAACAATCGATATCCTCATTGTCATTGCCGCAGAAAGCAAAAAATGTTGTTCTTGTGTAAGGCTCATTGGTCTAGGGGTAGGATTCTTGCTTCGGGTGCGAGAGGTCCCGGGTTGAAATTCCGGATGAGCCCTTTTGCAGATCTTTTAACAAGCTCAGACAGGCAGATCTCGGGCCACTGGTCGCAAACAGCCACCTCTTGGGCGCAGGACGAGGTGGCTGAATGGTTTAGGCGATGGACTGCTAATCTATTGTGATATTCACTAGTTGACTCAATATCGCACTTCATTTAGAAAACCTGCAAAAAGTAAGAGCAAACCTGACTTCCACAAACCAGGACATTGATTCCAATGTAATACACTTGAAATGACACCCAGCCCCTAAAACTTGTGAATATCTCATGCTCTGCATTGGCCGGGAATCGAACCCAGGTCAACTGCTTGGAAGGCAGCTATGCTCACCACTATACCACCAATGCTATGTGAAGCTCACTAGCAACATGGAGACATCGATTCATATCCTGACCGTCATTTTTGTGGAAAGTGAAAAATCTTTGACCAAACGGATCGTTGGTATAGTTGTACGATTATGGCTTAGGGTGCGAGAGGTCCCTGGTTAAAAAATCTATCATTTTAATCAGTACCTGTTACCTTCAGATTAGTCCCGTGACACTTGTGGGAAACGTAGGGCAAAACGGAGAACATTGTGACAAGTGGGGTCACAGTAGTTTGTAGCCCAAAGATTTTGGATTCTACAAACAGAAGTTGGCACATAGAGGGTTTCGACTTCAGACGAGTCCCCTGACACTTGTGGGGGACGTAGAGAGAAATTGAGAACACCACCGTGTTCGTGAGGGTCTCCACTTTCCAGGGAGTGTTCATACGAGTTTGCAGGTCAAACGGTTCAGATGCTACAGATGTTTTTGTGAGAAGACCGATTATTGGTATGTCTCATGGTTTGACAAACATAGCTCTAGCTCCACCACCTTTCATTGCAGATGTGGAGGTGTAACATGAACAGTTATGGAGGCTTGAGACAGATATGACGGGTCTCAATCTCTCTAGTTGAAAATTGATCGATTTGAATGGGTATTTTTTACGTTCGTTTACTTTGATTCACGTACTGATGCATCAATCAACTGAAAATAAATGAGCTCCATTCTTTTTGAAGTTTTATTTTTTCATTTTGTCTTTTAAAATATGAATTGACCTCATTTTGCTCAATATTCATTTGTCAACACTCATCATCAGTTTGCTGTCGCGGCTTAAGAAGACAGAATGTGAAAGACACAGCAGATGAAATACAAAAGATTTGAACTGAAGCCTGGTCAACAGTTTGGAAGACTGCTATGCTCACAAGTATAGCACAAACACTCACATGAGGTTCAATCTTTCCAAGCACCATGGACAACAACAATCGATATCCTCATTGTCATTGCCGCAGAAAGCAAAAAATGTTGTTCTTGTGTAAGGCTCATTGGTCTAGGGGTAGGATTCTTGCTTCGGGTGCGAGAGGTCCCGGGTTGAAATTCCGGATGAGCCCTTTTGCAGATCTTTTAACAAGCTCAGACAGGCAGATCTCGGGCCACTGGTCGCAAACAGCCACCTCTTGGGCGCAGGACGAGGTGGCTGAATGGTTTAGGCGATGGACTGCTAATCTATTGTGATATTCACTAGTTGACTCAATATCACACTTCATTTAGAAAACCTGCAAAAAGTAAGAGCAAACCTGACTTCCACAAACAAGGACATTGATTCCAATGTAATACACTTGAAATGACACCCAGCCCCTAAAACTTGTGAATATCTCATGCTCTGCATTGGCCGGGAATCGAACCCAGGTCAACTGCTTGGAAGGCAGCTATGCTCACCACTATACCACCAATGCTATGTGAAGCTCACTAGCAACATGGAGACATCGATTCATATCCTGACCGTCATTTTTGTGGAAAGTGAAAAATCTTTGACCAAACGGATCGTTGGTATAGTTGTACGATTATGGCTTAGGGTGCGAGAGGTCCCTGGTTAAAAAATCTATCATTTTAATCAGTACCTGTTACCTTCAGATTAGTCCCGTGACACTTGTGGGAAACGTAGGGCAAAACAGAGAACATTGTGACAAGTGGGGTCACATTAGTTTGTAGCCCAAAGATTTTGGATTCTACAAACAGAAGTTGGCACATAGAGGGTTTCGACTTCAGACGAGTCCCCTGACACTTGTGGGGGACGTAGAGAGAAATTGAGAACACCACCGTGTTCGTGAGGGTCTCCCCTTTCCAGGGAGTGGTCATACGAGTTTGTAGGTCAAACGGTTCAGATGCTACAGATGTTTTTGTGAGAAGACCGATTATTGGTATGTCTCATGGTTTGACAAACATAGCTCTAGCTCCACCACCTTTCATTGCAGATGTGGAGGTGTAACATGAACAGTTATGGAGGCTTGAGACAGATATGACGGGTCTCAATCTCTCTAGTTGAAAATTGATCGATTTGAATGGGTATTTTTTACGTTCGTTTACTTTGATTCACGTACTGATGCATCAATCGACTGAAAATAAATGAGCTCCATTCTTTTTGAAGTTTTATTTTTTCATTTTGTCTTTTAAAATATGAATTGACCTCATTTTGCTCAATATTCATTTGTCAACACTCATCATCAGTTTGCTGTCGCGGCTTAAGAAGACAGAATGTGAAAGACACAGCAGATGAAATACAAAAGATTTGAACTGAAGCCTGGTCAACAGTTTGGAAGACTGCTATGCTCACAAGTATAGCACAAACACTCACATGAGGTTCAATCTTTCCAAGCACCATGGACAACAACAATCGATATCCTCATTGTCATTGCCGCAGAAAGCAAAAAATGTTGTTCTTGTGTAAGGCTCATTGGTCTAGGGGTAGGATTCTTGCTTCGGGTGCGAGAGGTCCCGGGTTGAAATCCCGGATGAGCCCTTTTGCAGATCTTTTAACAAGCTCAGACAGGCAGATCTCGGGCCACTGGTTGCAAACAGCCACCTCTTGGGCGCAGGACGAGGTGGCTGAATGGTTTAGGCGATGGACTGCTAATCTATTGTGATATTCACTATTTGACTCAATATCGCACTTCATTTAGAAAACCTGCAAAAAGTAAGAGCAAACCTGACTTCCACAAACCAGGACATTGATTCCAATGTAATACACTTGAAATGACACCCAGCCCCTAAAACTTGTGAATATCTCATGCTCTGCATTGGCCGGGAATCGAACCCAGGTCAACTGCTTGGAAGGCAGCTATGCTCACCACTATACCACCAATGCTATGTGAAGCTCGCTAGCAACATGGAGACATCGATTCATATCCTGACCGTCATTTTTGTGGAAAGTGAAAAATCTTTGACCAAACGGATCGTTGTTATAGTTGTACGATTATGGCTTAGGGTGCGAGAGGTCCCTGGTTAAAAAATCTATCATTTTAATCAGTACCTGTTACCTTCAGATTAGTCCCGTGACACTTGTGGGAAACGTAGGGCAAAACGGAGAACATTGTGACAAGTGGGGTCACATTAGTTTGTAGCCCAAAGATTTTGGATTCTACAAACAGAAGTTGGCACATAGAGGGTTTCGACTTCAGACGAGTCCCCTGACACTTGTGGGGGACGTAGAGAGAAATTGAGAACACCACCGTGTTCGTGAGGGTCTCCACTTTCCAGGGAGTGTTCATACGAGTTTGCAGGTCAAACGGTTCAGATGCTACAGATGTTTTTGTGAGAAGACCGATTATTGGTATGTCTCATGGTTTGACAAACATAGCTCTAGCTCCACCACCTTTCATTGCAGATGTGGAGGTGTAACATGAACAGTTATGGAGGCTTGAGACAGATATGACGGGTCTCAATCTCTCTAGTTGAAAATTGATCGATTTGAATGGGTATTTTTTACGTTCGTTTACTTTGATTCACGTACTGATGCATCAATCGACTGAAAATAAATTAGCTCCATTCTTTTTGAAGTTTTATTTTTTCATTTTCTCTTTTAAAATATGAATTGACCTCATTTTGCTCAATATTCATTTGTCAACACTCATCATCGGTTTGCTGTCGCGGCTTAAGAAGACAGAATGTGAAAGACACAGCAGATGAAATACAAAAGATTTGAACTGAAGCCTGGTCAACAGTTTGGAAGACTGCTATGCTCACAAGTATAGCACAAACACTCACATGAGGTTCAATCTTTCCAAGCACCATGGACAACAACAATCGATATCCTCATTGTCATTGCCGCAGAGAGCAAAAAATGTTGTTGTTGTGTAAGGCTCGTTGGTCTAGGGGTATGATTCTTGCTTTGGGTGCGAGAGGTCCCGGGGTCAAATCCCGGATGAGCCCTTTTGCAGATCTTTTAACAAGCTCAGACAGGCAGATCTCGGGCCACTGGTCGCAAACAGCCACCTCTTGGGCGCAGGACGAGGTGGCTGAATGGTTTAGGCGATGGACTGCTAATCTATTGTGATATTCACTAGTTGACTCAATATCACACTTCATTTAGAAAACCTGCAAAAAGTAAGAGCAAACCGGACTTCCACAAACAAGGACATTGATTCCAATGTAATACACTTGAAATGACACCCAGCCCCTAAAACTTGTGAATATCTCATGCTCTGCATTGGCCGGGAATCGAACCCGGGTCAACTGCTTGGAAGGCAGCTATGCTCACCACTATACCACCAATGCTATGTGAAGCTCATTAGCAACATGGAGACATCGATTCATATCCTGACCGTCATTTTTGTGGAAAGTGAAAAATCTTTCACCAAACGGATCGTTGGTATAGTTGTACGATTATGGCTTAGGGTGCGAGAGGTCCCTGGTTAAAAACTCTATCATTTTAATCAGTACCTGTTACCTTCAGATTAGTCCCGTGACACTTGTGGGAAACGTAGGGCAAAACAGAGAACATTGTGACAAGTGGGGTCACATTAGTTTGTAGCCCAAAGATTTTGGATTCTACAAACAGAAGTTGGCACATAGAGGGTTTCGACTTCAGACGAGTCCCCTGACACTTGTGGGGGACGTAGAGAGAAATTGAGAACACCACCGTGTTCGTGAGGGTCTCCCCTTTCCAGGGAGTGGTCATACGAGTTTGTAGGTCAAACGGTTCAGATGCTACAGATGTTTTTGTGAGAAGACCGATTATTGGTATGTCTCATGGTTTGACAAACATAGCTCTAGCTCCACCACCTTTCATTGCAGATGTGGAGGTGTAACATGAACAGTTATGGAGGCTTGAGACAGATATGACGGGTCTCAATCTCTCTAGTTGAAAATTGATCGATTTGAATGGGTATTTTTTACGTTCGTTTACTTTGATTCACGTACTGATGCATCAATCGACTGAAAATAAATTAGCTCCATTCTTTTTGAAGTTTTATTTTTTCATTTTCTCTTTTAAAATATGAATTGACCTCATTTTGCTCAATATTCATTTGTCAACACTCATCATCGGTTTGCTGTCGCGGCTTAAGAAGACAGAATGTGAAAGACACAGCAGATGAAATACAAAAGATTTGAACTGAAGCCTGGTCAACAGTTTGGAAGACTGCTATGCTCACAAGTATAGCACAAACACTCACATGAGGTTCAATCTTTCCAAGCACCATGGACAACAACAATCGATATCCTCATTGTCATTGCCGCAGAGAGCAAAAAATGTTGTTGTTGTGTAAGGCTCGTTGGTCTAGGGGTATGATTCTTGCTTTGGGTGCGAGAGGTCCCGGGTTCAAATCCCGGATGAGCCCTTTTGCAGATCTTTTAACAAGCTCAGACAGGCAGATCTCGGGCCACTGGTCGCAAACAGCCACCTCTTGGGCGCAGGACGAGGTGGCTGAATGGTTTAGGCGATGGACTGCTAATCTATTGTGATATTCACTAGTTGACTCAATATCGCACTTCATTTAGAAAACCTGCAATCTGACTTCCACGAACATTGATTCCAATGTAATACACTTGAAATGACACCCAGCCCCTAAAACTAGTGAATATCTCAGCTCTTGCATTGGCCAGGAATCGAACCCAGGTCAACTGCTTGGAAGGCAGCTATGCTCACCACTATACCACCAATGCTATGTGAAAGCTCAAGCAACATGGAGACATCGATTCATATCCTGACCGTCATTTTTGTGGAAAGTGAAAATTCTTTGACCAAACGGATCGTTGGTATAATTGTACTATTATGGCTTAGGGTGCGAGAGGTCCCTGGTTAAAAAATCTATCATTTTAATCAGTACCTGTTACCTTCAGATTAGTCCCGTGACACTTGTGGGGAACGTAGGGCAAAACGGAGAACATTGTGACAAGTGGGGTCACATTAGTTGTAGCCCAAAGATTTTGGATTCTACAAACAGAAGTTGGCACATAGAGGGTTCCGACTTCAGACTAACCGCCATGTTGGAGGAATCTAAAATCGAAAATACTATATAAATAATCCATTACCTTTGATTCTCTTCATCAGATGTCACTTCCAAAGAGTCCCAGGTCCATAACGAATGTAGTTTTGTTCAAAAAAAAGCTCATCATTTATGTCGAAAAAACCTCCGTGTTGTAGCGCATGATCTAAGCCAGCCGGACTTCACTTCACTTCAAGAACGGAAAAAAAATATATTTCCGTTCGTTCAAACATGTCAAACGTTGTATCGCATAAATCATTAGGGCCTTTTTAACCAGAACATGAATAAAATTCAAGGCGGACCATTGGGTTTTCTTTTAAAACGTTTCGGAATGAGAGTACCCACCATCAAATCGCGCGCCAGGGTGAATGATGGACCATCACGTTCCATGGCTCTTATTCGGTCAGATCTCACTGTAGAACACTCAAAACACTTTGTAAAGGCTGGGGACATCTTGTGGAAGCAATAGGAAGTGCCAGAATATACCTCACTGAGGTTCAATCTTCCAAGCACCAATGGACAACAACAATCGATATCCTCATTGTCATTGCCGCAGAAAGCAAAAAATGTTATTCTTGTGTAAGGCTCAATTGGTCTAGGGGTAGGATTCTTGCTTTCGGGTGCGAGAGGTCCCGGGTTGCAAATCCCGGATGAGCCCCTTTTGCAGATCTTTTAACAAGCTCAGACAGGCAGATCTCGGGCCACTGGTTCGCAAACAGCCACCTCTTGGGCGCAGGACGATGTGGCTGAATGGTTTAGGTGAATGGACATGCTAATCTATTGTGATATTCACGAGTTGGCTCAATGTCGCACTTCATTTAGAAAACCTGCAAAAAGTAGAGCAAATCTGACTTCCACGAACATTGATTCCAATGAAATACACTTGAAATGACACCCAGCCCCTAAAACTTGTGAATATCTCATGCTCTGCATTGGCCGGGAATCGAACCCGGGTCAACTGCTTGGAAGGCAGCTATGCTCACCACTATACCACCAATGCTATGTGAAGCTCACTAGCAACATGGAGACATCGATTCATATCCTGACCGTCATTTTTGTGGAAAGTGAAAAATCTTTCACCAAACGGATCGTTGGTATAGTTGTACGATTATGGCTTAGGGTGCGAGAGGTCCCTGGTTAAAAAATCTATCATTTTAATCAGTACCTGTTACCTTCAGATTAGTCCCGTGACACTTGTGGGAAACGTAGGGCAAAACGGAGAACATTGTGACAAGTGGGGTCACAGTAGTTTGTAGCCCAAAGATTTTGGATTCTACAAACAGAAGTTGGCACATAGAGGGTTTCGACTTCAGACGAGTCCCCTGACACTTGTGGGGGACGTAGAGAGAAATTGAGAACACCACCGTGTTCGTGAGGGTCTCCCCTTTCCAGGGAGTGGTCATACGAGTTTGTAGGTCAAACGGTTCAGATGCTACAGATGTTTTTGTGAGAAGACCGATTATTGGTATGTCTCATGGTTTGACAAACATAGCTCTAGCTCCACCACCTTTCATTGCAGATGTGGAGGTGTAACATGAACAGTTATGGAGGCTTGAGACAGATATGACGGGTCTCAATCTCTCTAGTTGAAAATTGATCGATTTGAATGGGTATTTTTTACGTTCGTTTACTTTGATTCACGTACTGATGCATCAATCGACTGAAAATAAATGAGCTCCATTCTTTTTGAAGTTTTATTTTTTCATTTTGTCTTTTAAAATATGAATTGACCTCATTTTGCTCAATATTCATTTGTCAACACTCATCATCAGTTTGCTGTCGCGGCTTAAGAAGACAGAATGTGAAAGACACAGCAGATGAAATACAAAAGATTTGAACTGAAGCCTGGTCAACAGTTTGGAAGACTGCTATGCTCACAAGTATAGCACAAACACTCACATGAGGTTCAATCTTTCCAAGCACCATGGACAACAACAATCGATATCCTCATTGTCATTGCCGCAGAAAGCAAAAAATGTTGTTCTTGTGTAAGGCTCATTGGTCTAGGGGTACGATTCTTGCTTCAGGTGTGAGAGGTCCCTGGTTGAAATCCCGGATGAGCCCTTTTGCAGATCTTTTCACCACTATACCACCAATGCTATGTGAAGCTCACTAGCAACATGGAGACATCGATTCATATCCTGACCGTCATTTTTGTGGAAAGTGAAAAATCTTTCACCAAACGGATCGTTGGTATAGTTGTACGATTATGGCTTAGGGTGCGAGAGGTCCCTGGTTAAAAAATCTATCATTTTAATCAGTACCTGTTACCTTCAGATTAGTCCCGTGACACTTGTGGGAAACGTAGGGCAAAACGGAGAACATTGTGACAAGTGGGGTCACATTAGTTGTAGCCCAAAGATTTTGGATTCTACAAACAGAAGTTGGCACATAGAGGGTTCCGACTTCAGACGAGTCCCCTGACACTTGTGGGGACGTAGAGAGAAATTGAGAACACCACCGTGTTCGTGAGGGTCTCCCCTTTCCAGGGAGTGGTCATACGAGTTTGTAGGTCAAACGGTTCAGATGCTACAGATGTTTTTGTGAGATGGTTTGACAAACATAGCTCTAGCTCCACCACCTTTCATTGCAGATGTGGAGGTGTAACATGAACAGTTATGGAGGCTTGAGACAGATATGACGGTCTCAATCTCTCTAGTTGAAAATGATCGATTTGAATGGGTATTTTTTACAGTTCGTTTACTTTGATTCACGTACTGATGCATCAATCGACTGCAAAATAAATGAGCTCCATTCTTTTTGAAGTTTTATTTTTTCATTTTCCTTTTAAAATATGAATTGACCTCATTTTGCTCAATATTCATTTGTCAACACTCATCATCAGTTTGCTGTCGCGGCTTAAGAAGACAGAATGTGAAAGACACAGCAGATGAAATACAAAAGATTTGAACTGAAGCCTGGTCAACAGTTTGGAAGACTGCTATGCTCACAAGTATAGCACAAACACTCACATGAGGTTCAATCTTTCCAAGCACCATGGACAACAACAATCGATATCCTCATTGTCATTTCTATCCATATATAATAAGTATATGCATATTGTAGTTACTGGGTAGGTGTAGGAGGCATTTAAAAATGGGCACATATTTTTTCAAAAATTCTCAATACTGCCCCCTAGCCCAAACAGGTTAACAAGCTCAGACAGGCAGATCTCGGGCCACTGGTTGCAAACAGCCACCTCTTGGGCGCAGGACGAGGTGGCTGAATGGTTTAGGTGATGGACTGCTAATCTATTGTGATATTCACTAGTTGACTCAATATCGCACTTCATTTAGAAAACCTGCAAAAAGTAAGAGCAAACCTGACTTCCACAAACCAGGACATTGATTCCAATGTAATACACTTGAAATGACACCCAGCCCCTAAAACTTGTGAATATCGCATGCTCTGCATTGGCCGGGAATCGAACCCGGGTCAACTGCTTGGAAGGCAGCTATGCTTACCACTATACCACCAATGCTATGTGAAGCTCACTAGCAACATGGAGACATCGATTCATATCCTGACCGTCATTTTTGTGGAAAGTGAAAAATCTTTCACCAAACGGATCGTTGGTATAGTTGTACGATTATGGCTTAGGGTGCGAGAGGTCCCTGGTTAAAAAATCTATCATTTTAATCAGTACCTGTTACCTTCAGATTAGTCCCGTGACACTTGTGGGAAACGTAGGGCAAAACGGAGAACATTGTGACAAGTGGGGTCACATTAGTTTGTAGCCCAAAGATTTTGGATTCTACAAACAGAAGTTGGCACATAGAGGGTTTCGACTTCAGACGAGTCCCCTGACACTTGTGGGGGACGTAGAGAGAAATTGAGAACACCACCGTGTTCGTGAGGGTCTCCCCTTTCCAGGGAGTGTTCATACGAGTTTGCAGGTCAAACGGTTCAGATGCTACAGATGTTTTTGTGAGAAGACCGATTATTGGTATGTCTCATGGTTTGACAAACATAGCTCTAGCTCCACCACCTTTCATTGCAGATGTGGAGGTGTAACATGAACAGTTATGGAGGCTTGAGACAGATATGACGGGTCTCAATCTCTCTAGTTGAAAATTGATCGATTTGAATGGGTATTTTTTTACGTTCGTTTACTTTGATTCACGTACTGATGCATCAATCGACTGAAAATAAATGAGCTCCATTCTTTTTGAAGTTTTATTTTTTCATTTTGTCTTTTAAAATATGAATTGACCTCATTTTGCTCAATATTCATTTGTCAACACTCATCATCAGTTTGCTGTCGCGGCTTAAGAAGACAGAATGTGAAAGACACAGCAGATGAAATACAAAAGATTTGAACTGAAGCCTGGTCAACAGTTTGGAAGACTGCTATGCTCACAAGTATAGCACAAACACTCACATGAGGTTCAATCTTTCCAAGCACCATGGACAACAACAATCGATATCCTCATTGTCATTGCCGCAGAAAGCAAAAAATGTTGTTCTTGTGTAAGGCTCATTGGTCTAGGGGTAGGATTCTTGCTTCGGGTGCGAGAGGTCCCGGGTTGAAATCCCGGATGAGCCCTTTTGCAGATCTTTTAACAAGCTCAGACAGGCAGATCTCGGGCCACTGGTTGCAAACAGCCACCTCTTGGGCGCAGGACGAGGTGGCTGAATGGTTTAGGCGATGGACTGCTAATCTATTGTGATATTCACTAGTTGACTCAATATCGCACTTCATTTAGAAAACCTGCAAAAAGTAAGAGCAAACCTGACTTCCACAAACCAGGACATTGATTCCAATGTAATACACTTGAAATGACACCCAGCCCCTAAAACTTGTGAATATCTCATGCTCTGCATTGGCCGGGAATCGAACCCAGGTCAACTGCTTGGAAGGCAGCTATGCTCACCACTATACCACCAATGCTATGTGAAGCTCACTAGCAACATGGAGACATCGATTCATATCCTGACCGTCATTTTTGTGGAAAGTGAAAATCTTTCACCAAACGGATCGTTGGTATAGTTGTACGATTATGGCTTAGGGTGCGAGAGGTCCCTGGTTAAAAAATCTATCATTTTAATCAGTACCTGTTACCTTCAGATTAGTCCCGTGACACTTGTGGGAAACGTAGGGCAAAACGGAGAACATTGTGACAAGTGGGGTCACAGTAGTTTGTAGCCCAAAGATTTTGGATTCTACAAACAGAAGTTGGCACATAGAGGGTTTCGACTTCAGACGAGTCCCCTGACACTTGTGGGGGACGTAGAGAGAAATTGAGAACACCACCGTGTTCGTGAGGGTCTCCCCTTTCCAGGGAGTGGTCATACGAGTTTGTAGGTCAAACGGTTCAGATGCTACAGATGTTTTTGTGAGAAGACCGATTATTGGTATGTCTCATGGTTTGACAAACATAGCTCTAGCTCCACCACCTTTCATTGCAGATGTGGAGGTGTAACATGAACAGTTATGGAGGCTTGAGACAGATATGACGGGTCTCAATCTCTCTAGTTGAAAATTGATCGATTTGAATGGGTATTTTTTACGTTCGTTTACTTTGATTCACGTACTGATGCATCAATCGACTGAAAATAAATGAGCTCCATTCTTTTTGAAGTTTTATTTTTTCATTTTGTCTTTTAAAATATGAATTGACCTCATTTTGCTCAATATTCATTTGTCAACACTCATCATCAGTTTGCTGTCGCGGCTTAACCTGTTTGGTATAGGGGGCAGTATTGAGAATTTTGGAAAAAATATGTTCCCATTTTTAACTGCCTCCTACACCAACTCAGAAGCTAGAATATGCATATTATTGTTCAGGTTTGGATAGAAAACACTCTGAATTTTCTAAAACTGTTTGAATGGTGTCTGTGAGTATAACAGAACTCCTATGGCAGGCAAAAACCTGACAAGGTTTCAAGCAGGAAGTACCCTGTCTGACAAGGAGTCGTGCGTCTTACCTCTTTTTATTGAAAAGTAAGGATCTTAGCTGTAACGTGACAATTCCCAGGGCTCCAATAGGCTCTCAGAGCCCGCAAAATAACTGAAGGTTTACGAGGGAACCTCAGGTTGAAACATATTATCGCCTTTTGTAAGTGGATGCTCGGAGGACCTTTCAATGATGCGCGTGCATGAGTCGCTTCTGAGGAGAAATTTTATTCGGCTGTTTAGGCTCAATGCATACTCCCGGTCGGAATATTATCACTTCTCTACGACATAAATGGCATAAAAATTGGTTTTAAACAGCGGTTGACATGCTTCGAAGTACGGTAATGGAATATTTAGACATTTTTGACACGCCAATGCGCCATGCGCGACACCGCGAAAAAGCATTCTAGAACTCACGAACAAAACGTCGCTGTTTGGATATAACGATGGATTATTTGGGACCAAACCAACATTTGTTATTGAAGTAGAAGTCCTGGCAGTGTATTCTGATGAAGAACAAGCAAGGTAAGAACATCTTTCTTATAGGAAATGTGATTTTGGTGGATGCTGACCTGGGTGGGTATCTAAATAGCTAGCCCTGTAATGCCGGGCTATGTACTTAGATTATTGCAAAATGTGCTTCATCCGAAAAGCTATTTTAAAATCGGACATATCGAGTGCATAGAGGGGTAATGTATCTATAATTCTTAAAATAATTGTTATGCTTTTTGTGAACGTTTATCGTGAGTAATTTAGCAAACTGTTAGTAAATTCACCGGAAGTTTGCGGTGGTTATGCTTTTTCTGAACGTCACATGCTAATGTAAAAAGCTGTTTTTTGATATAAATATGAACTTGATTGAACAGACATGCATGTATTGTATAACACAATGTCCTAGGTGTGTCATCTGATGAAGATTATAAAAGGTTAGTGCTGCATTTAGCTGTGGTTTGGGTTTATGTGACATGATATGCTAGCTTGAAAAATGGGTGTCTGATTTTTTCTGGCTGGGTACTCTGCTAACATAATCTAATGTTTTGCTTTTGTTGTAAAGCCTTTTTGAAATCGGACAGTGGGGTTAGATTAACGAGATTCTTGTCTTTAAATAGCTGTGAAATAGTCATATGTTTGAGATAAGAAGACAGAATGTGAAAAACACAGCAGATGAAATACAAAAGATTTGAACTGAAGCCTGGTCAACAGTTTGGAAGACTGCTATGCTCACAAGTATAGCACAAACACTCACATGAGGTTCAATCTTTCCAAGCACCATGGACAACAACAATCGATATCCTCATTGTCATTGCCGCAGAAAGCAAAAAATGTTGTTCTTGTGTAAGGCTCATTGGTCTAGGGGTAGGATTCTTGCTTCGGGTGCGAGAGGTCCCGGGTTGAAATCCCGGATGAGCCCTTTTGCAGATCTTTTAACAAGCTCAGACAGGCAGATCTCGGGCCACTGGTTGCAAACAGCCACCTCTTGGGCGCAGGACGAGGTGGCTGAATGGTTTAGGTGATGGACTGCTAATCTATTGTGATATTCACTAGTTGACTCAATATCGCACTTCATTTAGAAAACCTGCAAAAAGTAAGAGCAAACCTGACTTCCACAAACCAGGACATTGATTCCAATGTAATACACTTGAAATGACACCCAGCCCCTAAAACTTGTGAATATCTCATGCTCTGCATTGGCCGGGAATCGAACCCAGGTCAACTGCTTGGAAGGCAGCTATGCTCACCACTATACCACCAATGCTATGTGAAGCTCACTAGCAACATGGAGACATCGATTCATATCCTGACCGTCATTTTTGTGGAAAGTGAAAAATCTTTCACCAAACGGATCGTTGGTATAGTTGTACGATTATGGCTTAGGGTGCGAGAGGTCCCTGGTTAAAAAATCTATCATTTTAATCAGTACCTGTTACCTTCAGATTAGTCCCGTGACACTTGTGGGAAACGTAGGGCAAAACGGAGAACATTGTGACAAGTGGGGTCACAGTAGTTTGTAGCCCAAAGATTTTGGATTCTACAAACAGAAGTTGGCACATAGAGGGTTTCGACTTCAGACGAGTCCCCTGACACTTGTGGGGGACGTAGAGAGAAATTGAGAACACCACCGTGTTCGTGAGGGTCTCCCCTTTCCAGGGAGTGGTCATACGAGTTTGTAGGTCAAACGGTTCAGATGCTACAGATGTTTTTGTGAGAAGACCGATTATTGGTATGTCTCATGGTTTGACAAACATAGCTCTAGCTCCACCACCTTTCATTGCAGATGTGGAGGTGTAACATGAACAGTTATGGAGGCTTGAGACAGATATGACGGGTCTCAATCTCTCTAGTTGAAAACTGATCGATTTGAATGGGTATTTTTTACGTTCGTTTACTTTGATTCACGTACTGATGCATCAATCGACTGAAAATAAATGAGCTCCATTCTTTTTGAAGTTTTATTTTTTCATTTTGTCTTTTAAAATATGAATTGACCTCATTTTGCTCAATATTCATTTGTCAACACTCATCATCAGTTTGCTGTCGCGGCTTAAGAAGACAGAATGTGAAAGACACAGCAGATGAAATACAAAAGATTTGAACTGAAGCCTGGTCAACAGTTTGGAAGACTGCTATGCTCACAAGTATAGCACAAACACTCACATGAGGTTCAATCTTTCCAAGCACCATGGACAACAACAATCGATATCCTCATTGTCATTGCCGCAGAAAGCAAAAAATGTTGTTCTTGTGTAAGGCTCATTGGTCTAGGGGTAGGATTCTTGCTTCAGGTGTGAGAGGTCCCTGGTTGAAATCCCGGATGAGCCCTTTTGCAGATCTTTTAACAAGCTCAGACAGGCAGATCTCGGGCCACTGGTTGCAAACAGCCACCTCTTGGGCGCAGGACGAGGTGGCTGAATGGTTTAGGCGATGGACTGCTAATCTATTGTGATATTCACTAGTTGACTCAATATCGCACTTCATTTAGAAAACCTGCAAAAAGTAAGAGCAAACCTGACTTCCACAAACAAGGACATTGATTCCAATGTAATACACTTGAAATGACACCCAGCCCCTAAAACTTGTGAATATCTCATGCTCTGCATTGGCCGGGAATCGAACCCAGGTCAACTGCTTGGAAGGCAGCTATGCTCACCACTATACCACCAATGCTATGTGAAGCTCACTAGCAACATGGAGACATCGATTCATATCCTGACCGTCATTTTTGTGGAAAGTGAAAAATCTTTCACCAAACGGATCGTTGGTATAGTTGTACGATTATGGCTTAGGGTGCGAGAGGTCCCTGGTTAAAAAATCTATCATTTTAATCAGTACCTGTTACCTTCAGATTAGTCCCGTGACACTTGTGGGAAACGTAGGGCAAAACGGAGAACATTGTGACAAGTGGGGTCACATTAGTTTGTAGCCCAAAGATTTTGGATTCTACAAACAGAAGTTGGCACATAGAGGGTTTCGACTTCAGACGAGTCCCCTGACACTTGTGGGGGACGTAGAGAGAAATTGAGAACACCACCGTGTTCGTGAGGGTCTCCACTTTCCAGGGAGTGTTCATACGAGTTTGCAGGTCAAACGGTTCAGATGCTACAGATGTTTTTGTGAGAAGACCGATTATTGGTATGTCTCATGGTTTGACAAACATAGCTCTAGCTCCACCACCTTTCATTGCAGATGTGGAGGTGTAACATGAACAGTTATGGAGGCTTGAGACAGATATGACGGGTCTCAATCTCTCTAGTTGAAAACTGATCGATTTGAATGGGTATTTTTTACGTTCGTTTACTTTGATTCACGTACTGATGCATCAATCGACTGAAAATAAATGAGCTCCATTCTTTTTGAAGTTTTATTTTTTCATTTTGTCTTTTAAAATATGAATTGACCTCATTTTGCTCAATATTCATTTGTCAACACTCATCATCAGTTTGCTGTCGCGGCTTAAGAAGACAGAATGTGAAAGACACAGCAGATGAAATACAAAAGATTTGAACTGAAGCCTGGTCAACAGTTTGGAAGACTGCTATGCTCACAAGTATAGCACAAACACTCACATGAGGTTCAATCTTTCCAAGCACCATGGACAACAACAATCGATATCCTCATTGTCATTGCCGCAGAAAGCAAAAAATGTTGTTCTTGTGTAAGGCTCATTGGTCTAGGGGTAGGATTCCTGCTTCGGGTGCGAGAGGTCCCGGGTTGAAATCCCGGATGAGCCCTTTTGCAGATCTTTTAACAAGCTCAGACAGGCAGATCTCGGGCCACTGGTTGCAAACAGCCACCTCTTGGGCGCAGGACGAGGTGGCTGAATGGTTTAGGCGATGGACTGCTAATCTATTGTGATATTCACTAGTTGACTCAATATCGCACTTCATTTAGAAAACCTGCAAAAAGTAAGAGCAAACCTGACTTCCACAAACAAGGACATTGATTCCAATGTAATACACTTGAAATGACACCCAGCCCCTAAAACTTGTGAATATCTCATGCTCTGCATTGGCCGGGAATCGAACCCAGGTCAACTGCTTGGAAGGCAGCTATGCTCACCACTATACCACCAATGCTATGTGAAGCTCACTAGCAACATGGAGACATCGATTCATATCCTGACCGTCATTTTTGTGGAAAGTGAAAAATCTTTCACCAAACGGATCGTTGTTATAGTTGTACGATTATGGCTTAGGGTGCGAGAGGTCCCTGGTTAAAAAATCTATCATTTTAATCAGTACCTGTTACCTTCAGATTAGTCCCGTGACACTTGTGGGAAACGTAGGGCAAAACGGAGAACATTGTGACAAGTGGGGTCACATTAGTTTGTAGCCCAAAGATTTTGGATTCTACAAACAGAAGTTGGCACATAGAGGGTTTCGACTTCAGACGAGTCCCCTGACACTTGTGGGGGACGTAGAGAGAAATTGAGAACACCACCGTGTTCGTGAGGGTCTCCACTTTCCAGGGAGTGTTCATACGAGTTTGCAGGTCAAACGGTTCAGATGCTACAGATGTTTTTGTGAGAAGACCGATTATTGGTATGTCTCATGGTTTGACAAACATAGCTCTAGCTCCACCACCTTTCATTGCAGATGTGGAGGTGTAACATGAACAGTTATGGAGGCTTGAGACAGATATGACGGGTCTCAATCTCTCTAGTTGAAAACTGATCGATTTGAATGGGTATTTTTTACGTTCGTTTACTTTGATTCACGTACTGATGCATCAATCGACTGAAAATAAATGAGCTCCATTCTTTTTGAAGTTTTATTTTTTCATTTTGTCTTTTAAAATATGAATTGACCTCATTTTGCTCAATATTCATTTGTCAACACTCATCATCAGTTTGCTGTCGCGGCTTAAGAAGACAGAATGTGAAAGACACAGCAGATGAAATACAAAAGATTTGAACTGAAGCCTGGTCAACAGTTTGGAAGACTGCTATGCTCACAAGTATAGCACAAACACTCACATGAGGTTCAATCTTTCCAAGCACCATGGACAACAACAATCGATATCCTCATTGTCATTGCCGCAGAAAGCAAAAAATGTTGTTCTTGTGTAAGGCTCATTGGTCTAGGGGTAGGATTCCTGCTTCGGGTGCGAGAGGTCCCGGGTTGAAATTCCGGATGAGCCCTTTTGCAGATCTTTTAACAAGCTCAGACAGGCAGATCTCGGGCCACTGGTCGCAAACAGCCACCTCTTGGGCGCAGGACGAGGTGGCTGAATGGTTTAGGCGATGGACTGCTAATCTATTGTGATATTCACTAGTTGACTCAATATCACACTTCATTTAGAAAACCTGCAAAAAGTAAGAGCAAACCTGACTTACACAAACCAGGACATTGATTCCAATGTAATACACTTGAAATGACACCCAGCCCCTAAAACTTGTGAATATCTCATGCTCTGCATTGGCCGGGAATCGAACCCAGGTCAACTGCTTGGAAGGCAGCTATGCTCACCACTATACCACCAATGCTATGTGAAGCTCACTAGCAACATGGAGACATCGATTCATATCCTGACCGTCATTTTTGTGGAAAGTGAAAAATCTTTCACCAAACGGATCGTTGGTATAGTTGTACGATTATGGCTTAGGGTGCGAGAGGTCCCTGGTTAAAAAATCTATCATTTTAATCAGTACCTGTTACCTTCAGATTAGTCCCGTGACACTTGTGGGAAACGTAGGGCAAAACGGAGAACATTGTGACAAGTGGGGTCACAGTAGTTTGTAGCCCAAAGATTTTGGATTCTACAAACAGAAGTTGGCACATAGAGGGTTTCGACTTCAGACGAGTCCCCTGACACTTGTGGGGGACGTAGAGAGAAATTGAGAACACCACCGTGTTCGTGAGGGTCTCCCCTTTCCAGGGAGTGGTCATACGAGTTTGTAGGTCAAACGGTTCAGATGCTACAGATGTTTTTGTGAGAAGACCGATTATTGGTATGTCTCATGGTTTGACAAACATAGCTCTAGCTCCACCACCTTTCATTGCAGATGTGGAGGTGTAACATGAACAGTTATGGAGGCTTGAGACAGATATGACGGGTCTCAATCTCTCTAGTTGAAAATTGATCGATTTGAATGGGTATTTTTTTACGTTCGTTTACTTTGATTCACGTACTGATGCATCAATCGACTGAAAATAAATGAGCTCCATTCTTTTTGAAGTTTTATTTTTTCATTTTGTCTTTTAAAATATGAATTGACCTCATTTTGCTCAATATTCATTTGTCAACACTCATCATCAGTTTGCTGTCGCGGCTTAAGAAGACAGAATGTGAAAGACACAGCAGATGAAATACAAAAGATTTGAACTGAAGCCTGGTCAACAGTTTGGAAGACTGCTATGCTCACAAGTATAGCACAAACACTCACATGAGGTTCAATCTTTCCAAGCACCATGGACAACAACAATCGATATCCTCATTGTCATTGCCGCAGAAAGCAAAAAATGTTGTTCTTGTGTAAGGCTCATTGGTCTAGGGGTAGGATTCTTGCTTCGGGTGCGAGAGGTCCCGGGTTGAAATCCCGGATGAGCCCTTTTGCAGATCTTTTAACAAGCTCAGACAGGCAGATCTCGGGCCACTGGTTGCAAACAGCCACCTCTTGGGCGCAGGACGAGGTGGCTGAATGGTTTAGGTGATGGACTGCTAATCTATTGTGATATTCACTAGTTGACTCAATATCGCACTTCATTTAGAAAACCTGCAAAAAGTAAGAGCAAACCTGACTTCCACAAACCAGGACATTGATTCCAATGTAATACACTTGAAATGACACCCAGCCCCTAAAACTTGTGAATATCTCATGCTCTGCATTGGCCGGGAATCGAACCCAGGTCAACTGCTTGGAAGGCAGCTATGCTCACCACTATACCACCAATGCTATGTGAAGCTCACTAGCAACATGGAGACATCGATTCATATCCTGACCGTCATTTTTGTGGAAAGTGAAAAATCTTTCACCAAACGGATCGTTGGTATAGTTGTACGATTATGGCTTAGGGTGCGAGAGGTCCCTGGTTAAAAAATCTATCATTTTAATCAGTACCTGTTACCTTCAGATTAGTCCCGTGACACTTGTGGGAAACGTAGGGCAAAACGGAGAACATTGTGACAAGTGGGGTCACAGTAGTTTGTAGCCCAAAGATTTTGGATTCTACAAACAGAAGTTGGCACATAGAGGGTTTCGACTTCAGACGAGTCCCCTGACACTTGTGGGGGACGTAGAGAGAAATTGAGAACACCACCGTGTTCGTGAGGGTCTCCCCTTTCCAGGGAGTGGTCATACGAGTTTGTAGGTCAAACGGTTCAGATGCTACAGATGTTTTTGTGAGAAGACCGATTATTGGTATGTCTCATGGTTTGACAAACATAGCTCTAGCTCCACCACCTTTCATTGCAGATGTGGAGGTGTAACATGAACAGTTATGGAGGCTTGAGACAGATATGACGGGTCTCAATCTCTCTAGTTGAAAATTGATCGATTTGAATGGGTATTTTTTACGTTCGTTTACTTTGATTCACGTACTGATGCATCAATCGACTGAAATTAAATTAGCTCCATTCTTTTTGAAGTTTTATTTTTTCATTTTGTCTTTTAAAGTATGAATTGACCTCATTTTGCTCAATATTCATTTGTCAACACTCATCATCAGTTTGCTGTCGCGGCTTAAGAAGACAGAATGTGAAAGACACAGCAGATGAAATACAAAAGATTTGAACTGAAGCCTGGTCAACAGTTTGGAAGACTGCTATGCTCACAAGTATAGCACAAACACTCACATGAGGTTCAATCTTTCCAAGCACCATGGACAACAACAATCGATATCCTCATTGTCATTGCCGCAGAAAGCAAAAAATGTTGTTCTTGTGTAAGGCTCATTGGTCTAGGGGTAGGATTCTTGCTTCGGGTGCGAGAGGTCCCGGGTTGAAATCCCGGATGAGCCCTTTTGCAGATCTTTTAACAAGCTCAGACAGGCAGATCTCGGGCCACTGGTTGCAAACAGCCACCTCTTGGGCGCAGGACGAGGTGGCTGAATGGTTTAGGCGATGGACTGCTAATCTATTGTGATATTCACTAGTTGACTCAATATCGCACTTCATTTAGAAAACCTGCAAAAAGTAAGAGCAAACCTGACTTCCACAAACCAGGACATTGATTCCAATGTAATACACTTGAAATGACACCCAGCCCCTAAAACTTGTGAATATCTCATGCTCTGCATTGGCCGGGAATCGAACCCAGGTCAACTGCTTGGAAGGCAGCTATGCTTACCACTATACCACCAATGCTATGTGAAGCTCACTAGCAACATGGAGACATCGATTCATATCCTGACCGTCATTTTTGTGGAAAGTGAAAAATCTTTCACCAAACGGATCGTTGGTATAGTTGTACGATTATGGCTTAGGGTGCGAGAGGTCCCTGGTTAAAAAATCTATCATTTTAATCAGTACCTGTTACCTTCAGATTAGTCCCGTGACACTTGTGGGAAACGTAGGGCAAAACGGAGAACATTGTGACAAGTGGGGTCACAGTAGTTTGTAGCCCAAAGATTTTGGATTCTACAAACAGAAGTTGGCACATAGAGGGTTTCGACTTCAGACGAGTCCCCTGACACTTGTGGGGGACGTAGAGAGAAATTGAGAACACCACCGTGTTCGTGAGGGTCTCCCCTTTCCAGGGAGTGGTCATACGAGTTTGTAGGTCAAACGGTTCAGATGCTACAGATGTTTTTGTGAGAAGACCGATTATTGGTATGTCTCATGGTTTGACAAACATAGCTCTAGCTCCACCACCTTTCATTGCAGATGTGGAGGTGTAACATGAACAGTTATGGAGGCTTGAGACAGATATGACGGGTCTCAATCTCTCTAGTTGAAAATTGATCGATTTGAATGGGTATTTTTTTACGTTCGTTTACTTTGATTCACGTACTGATGCATCAATCGACTGAAAATAAATGAGCTCCATTCTTTTTGAAGTTTTATTTTTTCATTTTGTCTTTTAAAATATGAATTGACCTCATTTTGCTCAATATTCATTTGTCAACACTCATCATCAGTTTGCTGTCGCGGCTTAAGAAGACAGAATGTGAAAGACACAGCAGATGAAATACAAAAGATTTGAACTGAAGCCTGGTCAACAGTTTGGAAGACTGCTATGCTCACAAGTATAGCACAAACACTCACATGAGGTTCAATCTTTCCAAGCACCATGGACAACAACAATCGATATCCTCATTGTCATTGCCGCAGAAAGCAAAAAATGTTGTTCTTGTGTAAGGCTCATTGGTCTAGGGGTAGGATTCTTGCTTCGGGTGCGAGAGGTCCCGGGTTGAAATCCCGGATGAGCCCTTTTGCAGATCTTTTAACAAGCTCAGACAGGCAGATCTCGGGCCACTGGTTGCAAACAGCCACCTCTTGGGCGCAGGACGAGGTGGCTGAATGGTTTAGGTGATGGACTGCTAATCTATTGTGATATTCACTAGTTGACTCAATATCGCACTTCATTTAGAAAACCTGCAAAAAGTAAGAGCAAACCTGACTTCCACAAACCAGGACATTGATTCCAATGTAATACACTTGAAATGACACCCAGCCCCTAAAACTTGTGAATATCTCATGCTCTGCATTGGCCGGGAATCGAACCCGGGTCAACTGCTTGGAAGGCAGCTATGCTCACCACTATACCACCAATGCTATGTGAAGCTCACTAGCAACATGGAGACATCGATTCATATCCTGACCGTCATTTTTGTGGAAAGTGAAAAATCTTTCACCAAACGGATCGTTGGTATAGTTGTACGATTATGGCTTAGGGTGCGAGAGGTCCCTGGTTAAAAAATCTATCATTTTAATCAGTACCTGTTACCTTCAGATTAGTCCCGTGACACTTGTGGGAAACGTAGGGCAAAACGGAGAACATTGTGACAAGTGGGGTCACAGTAGTTTGTAGCCCAAAGATTTTGGATTCTACAAACAGAAGTTGGCACATAGAGGGTTTCGACTTCAGACGAGTCCCGTGACACTTGTGGGAAACGTAGAGAGAAATTGAGAACACCACCGTGTTCGCGAGGGTCTCCTCTTTCCAGGGAGGGGTCATAGGATTTTGTAGGTCAAACGGTTCAGATGCTACAGATGTTTTTGTGAGAAGACCGATTATTGGTATGTCTCATGGTTTGACAAACATAGCTCTAGCTCCACCACCTTTCATTGCAGATGTGGAGGTGTAACATGAACAGTTATGGAGGCTTGAGACAGATATGACGGGTCTCAATCTCTCTAGTTGAAAATTGATCGATTTGAATGGGTATTTTTTACGTTCGTTTACTTTGATTCACGTACTGATGCATCAATCGACTGAAAATAAATTAGCTCCATTCTTTTTGAAGTTTTATTTTTTCATTTTGTCTTTTAAAATATGAATTGACCTCATTTTGCTCAATATTCATTTGTCAACACTCATCATCAGTTTGCTGTCGCGGCTTAAGAAGACAGAATGTGAAAGACACAGCAGATGAAATACAAAAGATTTGAACTGAAGCCTGGTCAACAGTTTGGAAGACTGCTATGCTCACAAGTATAGCACAAACACTCACATGAGGTTCAATCTTTCCAAGCACCATGGACAACAACAATCGATATCCTCATTGTCATTGCCGCAGAAAGCAAAAAATGTTGTTCTTGTGTAAGGCTCATTGGTCTAGGGGTAGGATTCTTGCTTCGGGTGCGAGAGGTCCCGGGTTGAAATCCCGGATGAGCCCTTTTGCAGATCTTTTAACAAGCTCAGACAGGCAGATCTCGGGCCACTGGTCGCAAACAGCCACCTCTTGGGCGCAGGACGAGGTGGCTGAATGGTTTAGGCGATGGACTGCTAATCTATTGTGATATTCACTAGTTGACTCAATATCACACTTCATTTAGAAAACCTGCAAAAAGTAAGAGCAAACCTGACTTCCACAAACCAGGACATTGATTCCAATGTAATACACTTGAAATGACACCCAGCCCCTAAAACTTGTGAATATCTCATGCTCTGCATTGGCCGGGAATCGAACCCAGGTCAACTGCTTGGAAGGCAGCTATGCTCACCACTATACCACCAATGCTATGTGAAGCTCATTAGCAACATGGAGACATCGATTCATATCCTGACCGTCATTTTTGTGGAAAGTGAAAAATCTTTGACCAAACGGATCGTTGGTATAGTTGTACGATTATGGCTTAGGGTGCGAGAGGTCCCTGGTTAAACAATCTATCATTTGATTCAGTACCTGTTACCTTCAGATTAGTCCCGTGACACTTGTGGGAAACGTAGGGCAAAACGGAGAACATTGTGACAAGTGGGGTCACAGTAGTTTGTAGCCCAAAGATTTTGGATTCTACAAACAGAAGTTGGCACATAGAGGGTTTCGACTTCAGACGAGTCCCCTGACACTTGTGGGGGACGTAGAGAGAAATTGAGAACACCACCGTGTTCGTGAGGGTCTCCCCTTTCCAGGGAGTGGTCATACGAGTTTGTAGGTCAAACGGTTCAGATGCTACAGATGTTTTTGTGAGAAGACCGATTATTGGTATGTCTCATGGTTTGACAAACATAGCTCTAGCTCCACCACCTTTCATTGCAGATGTGGAGGTGTAACATGAACAGTTATGGAGGCTTGAGACAGATATGACGGGTCTCAATCTCTCTAGTTGAAAATTGATCGATTTGAATGGGTATTTTTTACGTTCGTTTACTTTGATTCACGTACTGATGCATCAATCGACTGAAAATAAATGAGCTCCATTCTTTTTGAAGTTTTATTTTTTCATTTTGTCTTTTAAAATATGAATTGACCTCATTTTGCTCAATATTCATTTGTCAACACTCATCATCAGTTTGCTGTCGCGGCTTAAGAAGACAGAATGTGAAAGACACAGCAGATGAAATACAAAAGATTTGAACTGAAGCCTGGTCAACAGTTTGGAAGACTGCTATGCTCACAAGTATAGCACAAACACTCACATGAGGTTCAATCTTTCCAAGCACCATGGACAACAACAATCGATATCCTCATTGTCATTGCCGCAGAAAGCAAAAAATGTTGTTCTTGTGTAAGGCTCATTGGTCTAGGGTTATGATTCTTGCTTCGGGTGCGAGAGGTCCCGGGTTGCAAATCCCGGATGAGCCCTTTTGCAGATCTTTTAACAAGCTCAGACAGGCAGATCTCGGGCCACTGGTCGCAAACAGCCACCTCTTGGGCGCAGGACGAGGTGGCTGAATGGTTTAGGCGATGGACTGCTAATCTATTGTGATATTCACTAGTTGACTCAATATCGCACTTCATTTAGAAAACCTGCAAAAAGTAAGAGCAAACCTGACTTCCACAAACCAGGACATTGATTCCAATGTAATACACTTGAAATGACACCCAGCCCCTAAAACTTGTGAATATCTCATGCTCTGCATTGGCCGGGAATCGAACCCAGGTCAACTGCTTGGAAGGCAGCTATGCTCACCACTATACCACCAATGCTATGTGAAGCTCACTAGCAACATGGAGACATCGATTCATATCCTGACCGTCATTTTTGTGGAAAGTGAAAAATCTTTCACCAAACGGATCGTTGGTATAGTTGTACGATTATGGCTTAGGGTGCGAGAGGTCCCTGGTTAAAAAATCTATCATTTTAATCAGTACCTGTTACCTTCAGATTAGTCCCGTGACACTTGTGGGAAACGTAGGGCAAAACGGAGAACATTGTGACAAGTGGGGTCACATTAGTTTGTAGCCCAAAGATTTTGGATTCTACAAACAGAAGTTGGCACATAGAGGGTTTCGACTTCAGACGAGTCCCCTGACACTTGTGGGGGACGTAGAGAGAAATTGAGAACACCACCGTGTTCGTGAGGGTCTCCCCTTTCCAGGGAGTGGTCATACGAGTTTGTAGGTCAAACGGTTCAGATGCTACAGATGTTTTTGTGAGAAGACCGATTATTGGTATGTCTCATGGTTTGACAAACATAGCTCTAGCTCCACCACCTTTCATTGCAGATGTGGAGGTGTAACATGAACAGTTATGGAGGCTTGAGACAGATATGACGGGTCTCAATCTCTCTAGTTGAAAACTGATCGATTTGAATGGGTATTTTTTACGTTCGTTTACTTTGATTCACGTACTGATGCATCAATCAACTGAAAATAAATGAGCTCCATTCTTTTTGAAGTTTTATTTTTTCATTTTCTCTTTTAAAATATGAATTGACCTCATTTTGCTCAATATTCATTTGTCAACACTCATCATCAGTTTGCTGTCGCGGCTTAAGAAGACAGAATGTGAAAGACACAGCAGATGAAATACAAAAGATTTGAACTGAAGCCTGGTCAACAGTTTGGAAGACTGCTATGCTCACAAGTATAGCACAAACACTCACATGAGGTTCAATCTTTCCAAGCACCATGGACAACAACAATCGATATCCTCATTGTCATTGCCGCAGAAAGCAAAAAATGTTGTTCTTGTGTAAGGCTCATTGGTCTAGGGGTAGGATTCTTGCTTCGGGTGCGAGAGGTCCCGGGTTGAAATCCCGGATGAGCCCTTTTGCAGATCTTTTAACAAGCTCAGACAGGCAGATCTCGGGCCACTGGTCGCAAACAGCCACCTCTTGGGCGCAGGACGAGGTGGCTGAATGGTTTAGGCGATGGACTGCTAATCTATTGTGATATTCACTAGTTGACTCAATATCGCACTTCATTTAGAAAACCTGCAAAAAGTAAGAGCAAACCTGACTTCCACAAACAAGGACATTGATTCCAATGTAATACACTTGAAATGACACCCAGCCCCTAAAACTTGTGAATATCTCATGCTCTGCATTGGCCGGGAATCGAACCCGGGTCAACTGCTTGGAAGGCAGCTATGCTCACCACTATACCACCAATGCTATGTGAAGCTCACTAGCAACATGGAGACATCGATTCATATCCTGACCGTCATTTTTGTGGAAAGTGAAAAATCTTTCACCAAACGG
>NW_021822364.1:12500-29853 GCF_901001165.1 Salmo trutta | reverse complement strand
CAGAGGGAGAGAGAGACAGAGAGAGAGACAGAGAGAGGAGGAGACCAGAGAGAGAGAGACAGAGAGAGAGACAGAGAGAGAGAGAGAGAGAGAGGCAGAGAGAGAGAGAGAGAGAGAGCTCCAAGGCACATGGTGAAGAGTCAGTTCACCACCTCTATCCCTCCATCCCTCCACCCCCCTTTCCATCCATCCATCCCTCCACCTCTCCCTCCACCTGGCCCAGTGAGTTGCACTCTTTCTGGGCTCGGGTACAGAGGGAATAGAGGGGTAGACTGGGTTCCAGACTGAGCTAAGATATGGAGAAGGACAGCTGTACAGTTCTCTCTCTCTGTCTCTCTCTCTCTCTCTCTCTCTCTCTCTCTCTCTCTCTCTCTCTCTCTCTCTCTCTCTCTCTCTCTCTCTCTCTCTCTCTTTTCATTTTGCTTCAAGCCAAACCAATTCTAAAACTCAACCCATATTGACTTCAAAACACAAAAATCTGTCTCAGGTTATAGTAAACCCTTTTTCATGGAACATAAAACAGAACATAACAGTTAGGGCGAACCAAAGAAAAGCTGAATGTAGAAAGTAGCATGAGGCCTATTTTTCCAAGACCCGAAGTGGTTGTACCGTCGATCTACTCCAGGATGGATGTGGTGCTAGCTTCTCCATTCATGGCTCTCCTCCAATAACCGTTAGCTTAAGGCTCAATTGTGTGTCCAAGAAAGTGGATTGGCTTTTTTTATCCATCTCCTATAGTCCTTCTTCCTTTGTTTCGTTTGAGCTCTTTCTTCTCCAGGGATGGAGGGATGGAGTTAAAGGAGTCTGGAAAAGAGGAGAAGATTCTCTCCATTCGTTTTGTCTTAAATGACACTCCATGATCCCTGTGAACTATATATCTGTCTCCGTCCTCTCTGTCTCCCTCCTCTCTCTGTCTCCCTCCTCTCTCTGTCTCCCTCCTCTCTCTGTCTCCCTCCTCTCTCTGTTTCCCTCCTCTCTCTGTCTCCCTCCTCTCTCTGTGAACTTTATATCTGTCTCCCTCCTCTCTCTGTGAACTTTATCTCTGTCTCCCTCCTCTCTCTGTCTCCCCCTCTCTCTGTCTATCTCCTCTCTCTGTCTCCCTCCTCTCTCTGTCTCCCTCCTCTCTCTGTAAACTATATCTCTGTCTCCCTCCTCTCTCTGTCTCCCCCCTCTCTCTGTAAACTATATCTCTGTCTCCCTCCTCTCTCTGTCTCCCTCCTCTCTCTGTAAACTAAATCTCTGTCTCCCCCCTCTCTCTGTCTCCCTCCTCTCTCTGTAAACTATATCTCTGTCTCCCTCCTCTCTCTGTCTCCCTCCTCTCTCTGTAAACTATATCTCTGTCTCCCTCCTCTCTCTCTGTCTCCCCCTCTCTCTGTCTATCTCCTCTCTCTGTCTCCCTCCTTTCTCTGTCTCCCTTCTCTCTCTGTGAACTATATCTTTGTCTCCCTCCTCTCTCTGTCTCCCCCCTCTCTCTGTCTCCCTCCCCTCTCTGTCTCCCCCTCTCTCTGTCTATCTCCTCTCTCTGTCTATCTCCTCTCTCTGTCTATCTCCTCTCTCTGTCTCCCCCTCTCTCTGTCTCCCTACTCTCTCTGTGAACTATATCTTTATCTCCCTCCTCTCTCTGTCTCCCTCCTCTCTCTGTCTCCCTCCTCTCTCTCTCCCCCTCTCTCTGTCTCCCTCCTCTCTCTGATAACTATATCTTTGTCTCCCCCCTCTCTCTGTCTCCCTCCTCTCTCTGTCTCCCTCCACTCTCTGTCTCCCTCCACTCTCTGTCTCCCTCCTCTCTCTGTCTCCCTCCTCCCTCTGTCTCCCTCCTCTCTCTGTTTCCCTCCTCTCTCTGTCTCCCTCCTCTCTCTGTGAACTTTATCTCTGTCTCCCTCCTCTCTCTGTCTCCCCCTCTCTCTGTCTATCTCCTCTCTCTCTGCAATCCATAGGTTGCAAAAAAAACAATCATGTTTCACACAGCGTCACACCATGCGATACAGATCATCAGACAGTCAGAAATCAAAATACCAAAAAGACAATCCTAATACTTCTTCTTGAGGACCCAACTTTAACGACCATTATGTGTCAGGTCGTTAGATAAAATGTTCCTTATTTCTTCACCATTCTCTTCTTCTATTACAGACGGGTAACAACCTGTAATAACAACACATCAAATACCATAACAGACAAGCTGAACCGAAGGTGGCTGTTGACTGTAAACGCTAAAGTAATGTCTAAAAATGGTACGAGAACGAGATGTCTACAGGGCGATAAAACTGAAGCTGAGCCTAATAAGATCCTAAAACTGAAAAAAAAAAAAAAATGTCCACTGTAGTCTATGACACTGTTTTCACATAATGCAGGCCGAGAGCTGTCTGACAAGCTAGAATCAACATTCTAAAAACGTCCTGCCAATAATTCAACTCATTATCTAACTTCCATCATAACCAAAAAACAAAATATCTTCTTAATTCTTTACAAATCTAGTTTAATTTTTATTTATTTTTTAAAATCTTTTTTTTGGGGGGGATAGGCATTAGATTGATATGTTTTGATATCGTTCAGCACCCACTGAATGGTCCACTGGCAGCAGAACAGCTCTGAGAGAAAGGTCTGGTCTTAGATGGGTTAGGGTCCAAGCCCAGACTGACAGTAGCAGTTTGAATCCAAGCCCAGACTGACAGTAGGAGTTCAGGTCCAAGCCCAGACTGACAGTAGGAGTTCAGGTCCAAGCCCAGACTGACAGTAGGCGTTTGAGTCCAAGCCCAGACTGACAGTAGGAGTTCAGGTCCAAGCCCAGACTGACAGTAGGAGTTCAGGTCCAAGCCCAGACTGACAGTAGGAGTTTGAATCCAAGCCCAGACTGACAGTAGGAGTTCAGGTCCAAGCCCAGACTGACAGTAGGAGTTCAGGTCCAAGCCCAGACTGACAGTAGGAGTTTGAGTCCAAGCCCAGACTGACAGTAGGAGTTCAGGTCCAAGCCCAGACTGACAGTAGGAGTTCAGGTACAAGCCCAGACTGACAGTAGGAGTTTGAGTCCAAGCCCAGACGGACAGCAGGAGTTCAGGTCCGAGCCCAGACTGACAGTAGGAGTTTGAGTCCAAGCCCAGACTGACAGTAGGAGTTTGAGTCCAAGCCCAGACTGACAGTAGGAGTTCAGGTCCAAGCCCAGACTGACAGTAGGAGTTTGAGTCCAAGCCCAGACTGACAGTAGGAGTTCAGGTCCAAGCCCAGACTGACAGTAGGAGTTCAGGTACAAGCCCAGACTGACAGTAGGAGTTTGAGTCCAAGCCCAGACGGACAGCAGGAGTTCAGGTCCGAGCCCAGACTGACAGTAGGAGTTTGAGTCCAAGCCCAGACTGACAGTAGGAGTTCAGGTACAAGCCCAGACTGACAGTAGGAGTTTGAGTCCAAGCCCAGACGGACAGCAGGAGTTCAGGTCCGAGCCCAGACTGACAGTAGGAGTTTGAGTCCAAGCCCAGACTGACAGTAGGAGTTCAGGTACAAGCCCAGACTGACAGTAGGAATTTGAGTCCAAGCCCAGACGGACAGCAGGAGTTCAGTTCCAAGCTCAGACTGACAGTAGGAGTTTGAGTCCAAGCCCAGACTGACAGTAGGAGTTCAGGTCCAAGCCCTGACTGACAGTAGGAATTTGAGTCCAAGCCCAGACTGACAGAAGGAGTTCAGGTCCAAGCCCAGACTGACAGTAGGAGTTCAGGTCCAAGCCCAGACTGACAGTAGGAATTTGAGTGCAAACCCAGACGGACAGTAGGAGTTCAGGTCCAAGCCCAGATGGACAGTAGGAGTTCAGTTCCAAGCCTAGACTGACAGTAGGAGTTTGAGTCCAAGCCCAGACTGACAGTAGGAGTTCAGGTCCAAGCCCAGACTGACAGTAGGAGTTTGAGTCCAAGCTCAGACTGACAGAAGGAGTTCAGATCCAAGCCCAGACTGGCAGAAGGAGTTCAGGTCCAAGCCCACACTGACAGTAGGAATTTGAGTGCAAGCCCAGACGGACAGTAGGAGTTCAGGTCCAAGCCCAGACGGACAGTAGGAGTTCAGGTCCAAGCCCAGACTGACAGTAGGAGATATGGTACAAGCCCAGACTGACAGTAGGAATTTGAGTCCAAGCCCAGACGGACAGTAGGAGTTCAGGTCCAAGCCCAGATGGACAGTAGGAGTTCAGTTCCAAGCCCAGACTGAAAGTAGGAGTTCGAGTCCAAGCTCAGACTGACAGAAGGAGTTCAGATCCAAGCCCAGACTGACAGTAGGAGTTTGAGTCCAAGCCCAGACTCACAGTAGGAGTTCAGGTCCAAGCCCAGACTGACAGTAGGAGTTCGAGTCCAAGCTCAGACTGACAGAAGGAATTCAGATCCAAGCCCAGACTGGCAGTAGGAGTTCAGGTCCAAGCCCAGACTGACAGTAGGAGTTCAGGTCCAGGCCCAGACTGACAGTAGGAGTTCGAGTCCAAGCCCAGATTGACAGTAAGTGTTCAGGTTCAACCCCAGACTGACAGTAGGAGTTCAGGTCCAAGCCCAGACTGACAGTAGGAGTTCAGGTCCAGGCCCAGACTGACAATAGGAGTTTGATTCCAAGCCCAGACTGACAGTAGGAGTTCAGGTCCAAGCCCAGACTGACAGTAGGAGTTCAGGTCCAGGCCCAGACTGACAATAGGAGTTTGATTCCAAGCCCAGACTGACAGTAGGAGTTCAGGTCCAAGCCCAGACTGACAGTAGGAGTTCAGGTCCAGGCCCAGACTGACAATAGGAGTTTGATTCCAAGCCCAGACTGACAGTAGGAGTTCAGATCCAAGCCCAGACTGACAGTAGGAGTTCAGGTCCAAGCCCAGATGGACAGTAGGAGTTCAGTTCCAAGCCTAGACTGACAGTAGGAGTTTGAGTCCAAGCCCAGACTGACAGTAGGAGTTCAGGTCCAAGCCCAGACTGACAGTAGGAGTTCAGGACCAAGCCCAGACTGACAGTAGGAGTTTGAGTTCAAGCCCAGACTGACAGTAGCAGTTCAGGTCCATGCCCAGACTGACAGTAGGAGTTCAGGTCCAAGCCCAGACTGACAGTAGGAGATCAGGTACAAGCCCAGACTTACAGTAGGAATTTGAGTCCAAGCCCAGACTGAGAGTAGGAGTTCAGGTCCAAGCCCAGACTGACAGAAAGTGTTCAGTTCCAAGCCCAGACCACTGTGGTCCACTGGCTTGTACGTGTGGCATCCTGGCAGGTAAAGTGTGGTTCATTCCCAAGTTTTGATTGATCAGGGCCTCTCCTGCAGGCAGAGAAGAGACCCCCGAGGGGGGAGAAATGATATAGCGGGTGTATCTGTCTGTATGTCGGTGTCATCAAGCATTAAGCACAGGTCTTTGGGTTGGAACAGCCCAAGGGCTTGAAGGACTAGACCTTCCAGGTGGAGGAAAGCGTCCTAGGCCTCGGAGCAGCAGCGTTGCTGGTTAATCTTCACCTTGTGTTTGATCCCGTCGTACAGCTCGAAGTTGTAGTTCTCCAGCGTGGTGGAGCTCCGTGACGACAGGCCGCTGTAGAAGCAGGTGCAGTAGAGCAGCAGGCCGCCACACACCGCCCCCAGCAGCACGCCCAGGGAAGACATGACGATGATGGTGACCAGGATAGGATCCAGGGTGTACAGCCACGAGTTGTCCTTCTCAGAGACACGTGTCACAGGGGAGTCCATGGATGGGCCAGGGGTACTCCACTCTGGGAACGGGAAACCTGACGATAGGAAGACAACATCAGAAGACCCTTTGACACCTAGACAGTCCATATGAAAAGTACTGTACTGTACAGGTAACCCAAGGACAGTCCATATGAAAAGTACTGTACTGTACAGGTAACCCAAGGACAGTCCATATGAAAAGTACTGTACTGTACAGGTAACCCAAGGAAAGTTCATATGTAGCATGTATACTGTACAGGTGAGTACAATGCAGTTTTGCCCACAATTACTTTTTATTTGTATTTTTTTATTTAACATATATAATTCAATGAAGAACAGATTGTCATTTGAAAAGACTAGCTGTCATAACTTGCTTTCCCACTTAAATCTGTCAAGAATTAGTGCTATGTTAAAGGTCCTGAAAAGTACTTCCTCTCTCGTGGCTAACTACCAGGAAGTTTGAAAATACAGGCTGAGTGGGCGGGGAGCTAAATATTCATGAGCTCGCCTTGACTGACAGTTCTTTGAAACGACTATATCAAGCAACTTGGATGCAGTGAGCAGTGACGCAGTACAATCACCTCAAGCTGATAGATGAATAGGGTCAACTTTTAATTATATTTGCGGACACCTTACAGTCCAGTCAAATGTTGCACCAGCGTAGAGTAGGTTTTTACTGCTAACCTACAAAAGCATTACACTGGGCTTTCTCCTACCTATCTTTTTTTTTCGCTTTGGTCCCTGCCGTACATATCTACACGTACGCTACGGTAACAAGGCCTCTTCCTTAAACACAACAGAAATGACGTCTGCTACGGTCACATAATCAGATCGTCTTCGCCCGTAGCGACGCGTGTCTTACCTCCGTTCATACCTTCCCTGCCGTTGAAAAGTGGTTTATTTCCAAAGTCAATAGGTCTCCAATCTGAAGGAAAGAAACAGGTTGAGACAGGTTGAGACAGGTTGAGACAGGTTGAGACAGGTTAAGACAGGTTGAAACAGGTTGAAACGGGTTGAGACAGGTTGATACAGGTTGAGACAGGTTGGAAACAGGTTGAAAACAGGTTGAGACAGGTTGAAACAGGTTGAAAACAGGTTGAGACAGGTTGGAAACAGGTTGAGACAGGTTGGAAACAGGTTGAGACAGGTTGGAAACAGGTTGAAAACAGGTTGAAACAGGTTGAAACAGGTTGAGACAGGTTGGAAACAGGTTGAAAACAGGTTGAGACAGGTTGAAACAGGTTGAAAACAGGTTGAGACAGGTTGGAAACAGGTTGAGACAGGTTGGAAACAGGTTGAGACAGGTTGGAAACAGGTTGAAAACAGGTTGAAACAGGTTGAAACAGGTTGAGACAGGTTGGAAACAGGTTGAAAACAGGTTGAGACAGGTTGAAACAGGTTGATACAGGTTGAGACAGGTTGGAAACAGGTTGAAAACAGGTTGAGACAGGTTGAAACAGGTTGAAAACAGGTTGAGACAGGTTGGAAACAGGTTGAGACAGGTTGGAAACAGGTTGAGACAGGTTGGAAACAGGTTGAAAACAGGTTGAAACAGGTTGAACAGGTTGAGACAGGTTGAGACAGGTTGAGACAGGTTGAGACAGGTTGAAAACAGGTTGAGACAGGTTGGAAACAGGTTGAAAACAGGTTGAGACAGGTTGAAACAGGTTGAAAACAGGTTGAGACAGGTTGAAACAGGTTGAGACAGGTTGGAAACAGGTTGAAAACAGGTTGAGACAGGTTGAAACAGGTTGAAAACAGGTTGAGACAGGTTGAAACAGGTTGAAAACAGGTTGAGACAGGTTGAGACAGGTTGAAACAGGTTGAAACAGGTTGGAAACAGGTTGAAACAGGTTGAAAACAGGTTGAGACAGGTTGAGACAGGTTGAAACAGGTTGGAAACAGGTTGAAACAGGTTGAAAACAGGTTGAGACAGGTTGAGACAGGTTGAAACAGGTTGGAAACAGGTTGAAAACAGGTTGAGACAGGTTGAAACAGGTTGAAACAGGTTGATGTGAGAAAGGGTCCAGACTTTTAGTTAACCAGTTAGTTCACCAATAGTTATACGACTACAAATGGATGAAGCAACACGGACGGCGTGATAAAATGCCAGCGTCTTGTCGAGATGCTTCTCGTGTAGTAGTAACGTGACTATTCATTCACATGGGGGGCAAGAACATAACTCAACATGGTTTGACATCAAGAAATATACAGTAGCTTTCGTTATGTGATGACCATCTGAAACCTCACATGATTTTTATTTTAACCAAACCAGAGAAGATAATACTGTGAGTCGCTCTGGATAAGAGCGTCTGCTAAATGACGTAATTGTAAATGTAAATACTTGAGGACGCCAATTATTTTTTTGTTGAAAAATAATCACTTTATTAGCACATTCCAATAGCACAATATAATATTTCCAAGACCGTAAAATTCAACAGATATTCCTTATGTCTTTGAAACAGGCTGTGGTGCAGCGTGGGTAATGCAGTTAACAGTTAAAAGGACACACAGTCAAGTCAAGGCCTTACATTCACAAAGAACACTTAGCAAAGTGCACACAGTAAGTAACAAAGGTTGCGTCTGAAATCGCACACCCTATTCTCTGTAGTAGTGTCTCTATTTAAATGACATCCTACGTTATTCTCTATATTAGCGTAAGGGAGCCATTTTGGAAGTGCCCAGTAACGAACTGTAGAGGCTCCGAGGCCAGCCTGAAGGTCAGACGACCCTGAAGGTCAGACGACCCTGATGGAGAAACGAGACCTCTGACATCAAGGTTTCACCAAACACACTGTACTGGTTTGGTTTTGATTCATCTTTGAATCTATGACATCCGTGAATCTTAAATTCACAACAAAAAAAAAAACATTAGATAAGAACAGTGAGAAGAACAGAACAGTGAGAAGAACAGAACAGTGAGAAGAACAGAACAGTGAGAAGAACAGAACAGTGAGAAGAACAGAAACAGTGAGAAGCACAGAACAGTGGGAAGAACAGAACAGTGGGAAGAACAGAACAGTGAGAAGAACAGAAGAGTGAGAAGAACAGAACAGTGAGAAGAACAGAACAGTGAGAAGAACAGAACAGTGAGAAGAACAGAAACAGTGAGAAGAACAGAAACAGTGAGAAGAACAGAAGAGTGAGAAGAACAGAACAGTGAGAAGAACAGAACAGTGAGAAGAACAGAACAGTGAGAAGAACAGAAACAGTGAGAAGAACAGAAACAGTGAGAAGAACAGAACAGTGGGAAGAACAGAACAGTGGGAAGAACAGAACAGTGAGAAGAACAGAACAGTGAGAAGAACAGAAACAGTGAGAAGAACAGAACAGTGGGAAGAACAGAACAGTGGGAAGAACAGAACAGTGGGAAGAACAGAACAGTGAGAAGAACAGAACAGTGGGAAGCACAGAACTGTGAGAAGAACAGAACAGTGAGAAGAACAGAAACAGTGAGAAGAACAGAACAGTGAGAAGAACAGAACAGTGAGAAGAACAGAACAGTGAGAAGGAAACAGAACAGTGAGAAGAACAGAACAGTGAGAAGAACAGAACAGTGAGAAGGAAACAGAAACAGTGAAACATCAATGGATATATTGTGTCGAATCTTCATCACTCAACGTCTATATCCTCTCCATGTTCAGCAGTAGGGCTTATTATATGGGTCCTAACATCTTATTATATGGGTCCTAACATCTTATTATATGGGTCCTAACATCTTATTATATGGGTCCTAACATCTTATTATATGGGTCCTAACATCTTATTATATGGGTCCTAACATCTTATTATATGGGTCCTAACATCTTATTATATGGGTCCTAACATCTTATTATAGGGGTCCTAATATCCTAACATCTTATTATCTGGGTCCTAACATCCTAACATCTTATTATAGGGGTCCTAATATCATAACATCTTATTATAGGGGTCCTAATATCCTAACATCTTATTATAGGGGTCCTAACATCCTAACATCTTATTATAGGGGTCCTAATATCCTAACATCTTATTATCTGGGTCCTAACAACCTAACATCTTATTATAGGGGTCCTAATATCATAACATCTTATTATAGGGGTCCTAACATCCTAACATCTTATTATAGGGGTCCTAACATCCTAACATCTTATTATAGGGATCCTAACATCTTATTATAGGGGTCCTAACCTCCTAACATCTTATTATATGGGTCCTAACATCTTATTATAGGGGTCCTAATATCCTAACATCTTATTATAGGGGTCCTAACATCTTATTAAAGGGGTCCTAATATCTTAACATCTTATTATAGGGGTCCTAATATCCTAACATCTTATTATAGGGGTCCTAATATCCTAACACCTTATTAAAGGGGTCCTAATATCTTAACATCTTATTATAGGGGTCCTAACATCTTATTATAGGGGTCCTAATATCCTAACATCTTATTATAGGGGTCCTGACATCTTATTATAGGGGTCCTAATATCCTAACATCTTATTATAGGGGTCCTAATATCCTAACATCTTATTAAAGGGGTCCTAATATCCTAACATCTTATTATAGGGGTCCTGACATCTTATTATAGGGGTCCTAATATCCTAACATCTTATTATAGGGGTCCTAATATCCTAACATCTTATTATAGGGGTCCTAATATCCTAACATCTTATTATAGGGGTCCTAATATCCTAACATCTTATTATAGGGGTCCTAATATCCTAACATCTTATTAAAGGGGTCCTAACCTCCTAACATCTTATTATATGGGTCCTAACATCTTATTATAGGGGTCCTAATATCCTAACATCTTATTATAGGGGTCCTAACATCCTAACATCTTATTAAAGGGGTCCTAATATCTTAACATCTTAATATAGGGGTCCTAATATCCTAACATCTTATTATAGGGGTCCTAATATCCTAACATCTTATTATAGGGGTCCTAATATCCTAACATCTTATTAAAGGGGTCCTAATATCTTAACATCTTATTATAGGGGTCCTAACATCTTATTATAGGGGTCCTAATATCCTAACATCTTATTATAGGGGTCCTGACATCTTATTATGGGGGTCCTAATATCCTAACATCTTATTATAGGGGTCCTAATATCCTAACATCTTATTATAGGGGTCCTGACATCTTATTATATGGGTCCTAACATCTTATTATAGGGGTCCTGACATCTTATTATAGGGGTCCTAATATCCTAACATCTTATTATAGGGGTCTTAATATCCTAACATCTTATTATAGGGGTCCTAACATCTTATTATAGGGGTCCTAACATCTCATTATAGGGGTCCTAACATCCTAACATCTTATTATAGGGGTCCTAACATCCTAACATCTTATTATAGGGGTCCTAACATCTTATTATAGGGGGTCCTAAAATCCTAAAACTATTTTCTGTCTACTTCCATACTGAGTGGTAGAAGAATGAAAGAGTTTTACTCAGGCAGAGCCATGGACGGCTGCTTGGCGCTATATGGCCCGTTCCATTTGAATCCCCTCTTAGTGCTTTAGCTCATTAATTTCACTTTGATGAGCATCATCCCAAATGGCACCCTAATTCCCTATATAGTGCACTACTTTTTTTGAGCAGGGCCCCGATAGGGGTCTGTTCAAACGTAATGAAGGAAATAGGGTGTAATTTGGGACGAAGACCAAAGTGACCGGGGAAAGAAGTGCTTACCGCTGACTTAATAAATGTCATCATATCCATTAACTAATTAGAATCATTATTAAAAGGCTTTCAACAACAGTCATCTCAGAGAAGGGAATCAGGCTGATTTTTAAAAGCTTTTAGTGACAACATGCCATTTGTTTTTCCTCTCCATATCGAAAGTTAGCAACAACAAACCAAAAAAAATATGAAGGAAAATTGCTCCAGTGACAGGCCGTAAATAAAGACATAGATACATTAAAGTAATTGAATAGAAGCTGAAGGCAGCAAAGCTTTGAGCTGTATATGGATTGATAATTCATAGCTGTGTGCTGCAACGGGGAGCTAAGATGGCTGGCACAAGTCAAGAAAAGCAACATAGGCACAAATTCTACAATATCAAGCATTTCATGGTAAAGACTACACCCGTTGTATACAAAGCATGTGACAAATAACAATTTATTTGATTTGAATCAAGAAGGAACAAAAAATCTATATTGTCAAAAAAAGGAAAGTCTGAAGTAAAAATATGTAATAGTAGATTAAAAAAAGAAATATATTAACTGTATTAACTGCATTAACTGTATTAACTGTATTAACTGTATTACTGTAATTCCAGATGAGATGGGACCAAGATTCTAGACCATTGAGCAAGGTAACTATTTTGGTTAAAATAATAACTGTGTTATTTTATGGGGTTAGACAGATGGAAAATCATTTTCTTTATTTGTTTATTTTCATTATTTATTTTGAGATGGGTCCTTTCTCTCTCTCTGTGCCTCTCTGCCTCTCTGTTCTTCTCTCTGTCCGTCCGTCCGTCCGTCCAGAACTTTCATGCAATTCAGGAAATGTAAAACCTGTAACGTATTAGAGTCTTCTGAAGTTTGTCATTTCCACTATGAAATTCCAGAAATGATTTGCCCTTATGAAAAATGTATATATATGTGTGTATATATATATATATATATATATATATATATATATATATATATATAAAAAAATATATGTTTTTTCCCTTATCAAATATGTCCATTAATCCACATAATAATTCACATTTCCTCTTGCTGAAGGATTATTTTACTGCTGTAGCAAACTGGCTCAAATTATGATCCTACATCTGTAAGTGGTATTCAGATAAACATCTCCAACATGGACAACTGTTGATGCGGTCCTCTAAGACTTCAAAATTGATTTTTTTTTTCCGGACAAGAAACAGCCACAGCACATTTCTTTTAAGCAATGAAACAGCATTAAAAACAACTGTTTAAGTCCTGTAGAGGCTTGTGGATATATTGAGCTATTAAATCTCTCCCAATACTATCAGTGTGTCTGTGATTGGTGGTTTCACCCGACTCTCTCGAACGCGATCTGATTCCCAAATGAAACCCTACCCCTATATAAAGCACTACTACTGTGTAGTGGGAATAGGGTGCTATTTGGGACAAATCCACTATCACAGCTCTATCTATCTCTATCGCTATCTGTTTTAAACTCTGTTGATATATCATAGGAAATAGAGGTACATTTAATAACTCAAAAACACAGTTACAACAACATGGTAGAGAGGAGACAACAACATGGTAGAGAGGAGACAACAACATGGTAGAGAGGAGACAACAACATGGTAGAGAGGAGACAACAACATGGTAGAGAGGAGACAACAACATGGTAGAGAGGAGACAACAACATGGTAGAGAGGAGACAACATGGTAGAGAGGAGACAACATGGTAGAGAGGAGACAACAACATGGTAGAGAGGAGACAACATGGTAGAGAGGAGACAACAACATGGTAGAGAGGAGACAACAACATGGTAGAGAGGAGACAACAACATGGTAGAGAGGAGACAACAACATGGTAGAGAAGAGACAACAACATGGTAGAGAGGAGACAACATGGTAGAGAGGAGACAACATGGTAGAGAGGAGACATCATGGTAGAGAGGAGACAACAACATGGTAGAGAGGAGACAACATGGTAGAGAGGAGACAACATGGTAGAGAGGAGACAACAACATGGTAGAGAGGAGACAACAACATGGTAGAGGGAGGAGTACAACAACATGGTAGAGAGGAGACACACTGGTAGAGAGGAGACAACATGGTAGAGAGGAGACAAACAACATGGTAGAGAGGAGACAACAACATGGTAGAGAGGAGACAACAACTGGTAGAGAGGAGACACAACATGGTAGAGAGGAGACAACATGGTAGAGAGGAGACAACAACATGGTAGAGAGGGGAGACAACAACATGGTAGAGAGGAGACAACAAACATGGTAGAGAAGAGACAACATGGTAGAGAGGAGACAACATGGTAGAGAGGAGACAAAAACATGGTTAGTAGAGGGAGACAACATGGTAGAGAGGAGACAACATGGTAGAGAGGAGACAACAACATGGTAGAGAGGAGACAACAACATGGTAGAGAGGAGACAACATGGTAGAGAGGAGACAACAACATGGTAGAGAGGAGACAACAACATGGTAGAGAGGAGACAACATGGTAGAGAGGAGACAACAACATGGTAGAGAGGATGGGAGAGAGGAGACAACATGGTAGAGAGGAGACAACATGGTAGAGAGGAGACAACATGGTAGAGAGGAGACAACATGGTAGAGAGGAGACAACAACATGGTAGAGAGGAGACAACAACATGGTAGAGAGGAGACAACATGGTAGAGAGGAGACAACAACATGGTAGAGAGGAGACAACATGGTAGAGAGGAGACAACATGGTAGAGAGGAGACAACATGGTAGAGAGGAGACAACAACATGGTAGAGAGGAGACAACAACATGGTAGAGAGGAGACAACAACATGGTAGAGAGGAGACAACATGGTAGAGAGGAGACAACATGGTAGAGAGGAGACAACATGGTAGAGAGGAGACAACATGGTAGAGAGGAGACAACAACATGGTAGAGAGGAGACAACAACATGGTAGAGAGGAGACAACATGGTAGAGAGGAGACAACAACATGGTAGAGAGGAGACAACAACATGGTAGAGAGGAGACAACAACATGGTAGAGAGGAGACAACATGGCAGAGAGGAGACCACAACATGGTAGAGAGGAGACAACATGGTAGAGAGGAGACAACATGGTAGAGAGGAGACAACAACATGGTAGAGAGGAGACAACATGGTAGAGAGGAGACAACATGGTAGAGAGGAGACAACAACATGGTAGAGAGGAGACAACATGGTAGAGAGGAGACAACATGGTAGAGAGGAGACAACAACATGGTAGAGAGGAGACAACAACATGGTAGAGAGGAGACAACAACATGGTAGAGAGGAGACAACATGGTAGAGAGGAGACAACAACATGGTAGAGAGGAGACAACATGGTAGAGAGGAGACAACATGGTAGAGAGGAGACAACATGGTAGAGAGGAGACAACAACATGGTAGAGAGAAGACAACATGGTAGAGAGGAGACAACAACATGGTATCGAGACAGTTCCATTGGTATACTTTGACTCAAGACATTAAAACAAATTTACAGCCTCTTGTCAACCAGGGCCCGGCTTCCCAAAAGCATCTTTAAGGCTACGGTCATCGTTAGGCCCCCAAACTATTTCCCAAAATCATCGTAACTAAAGTTACTCTTGAAAGCGTTCGTTATTTATCGACTGCGTCAGACCGTCGAACAGCTAATTGCGTCGTTAGATGCTTTTTTTTGTTGCCCTCCAGCGTCAATTTATACACAGATCGTTTCAGCCCCGTTGACTTCAGAACGAAAGTCACAGTGACCACAAATACAAAGCGGACAATTTCTTTGCGCAACAATCGAAGAATATAAAGATGCTTCAAATGAAAACCAAACTAAGCAATCGGACAACCATCTCTGCAGCATCCACCAATCAGGCCTTTATGGTAGAGTGGCCAGACAGAAGCCACTCCTCAGTAAAAGGCACATGACAGCCCACTTGGAGTTTGCCAAAAGGCATCTAAAGACTCTCAGACCATGAGAAACAAGATCCTCTGATCTGATGAAACACAGATTGAACTCTTTGGCCTGAATGCCAAGCGTCACGTCTGGAGGAAACCTGGCACCATCTCTACGGTGAAGCATGGTGGTGGCAGCATCATGCTGTGGGGGATGTTTTTCAGAGGCAGGGACTGGGAGACTAGTCAGGCTCCAGAGCGCTCAGGACCTCAGACTGGGGCGAAGGTTCACCTTCCAACAGGACAGCAACCCTAAGCACACAGCCACGACAACGCAGGAGTGGCTTCAGGACATGTCTCTGAATGTCCTCGAGTGGCCCAGCCAGAGCCTGGACTTAAACCCGATCGAACATCTCTGAAGAGACCTGAAAATAGCTGGGCAGGTTTTCCAATCTGACAGAGCTTGAGAGGATCTGCAGAGAGGAATGGGAGAAACTCCCCAAATACAGGTGTACCAAGCTTGTAGCGTCATACCCAAGAAGACTTGAGGCTGTAATCGCTGCCAAAGGTGCTGCAACAAAGTACTGAGTAAAGGGTCTGAATACTTATGTGAATTTCTAAAAACTTGTTTTTGATTTGTCATTATGGGGTATTGTGATGTCATTATGGGGTATTGTGTGTAGATTGATGATGAAAAAAAACGATTTAATCCATTTTAGAATAAGGTTGTAACGTAACAAAATGTGGGAATAGTCAAGGGGTCTGAATACTTTCTGAATGCTCTGTATGTACAGTATAGACTACATAGACCTATATATGGGAATATTGAAATCAATTTCATGTTAATTCAATTGAGTTTTATTAAGTTATTTGTTTGCTACTGTCTAAAATTTGCCTCAATATATTTCCTGATTTGTAACGTGATCAATAATGTGCCAAATCTTGAGTTAATGCATTATTATAGAGCTGCCTCAATATTTTTTTGCCATTGGTGATAATACCTCTCTAGGAGCTGATCTGTTGTCAGTATTGTGGAATAATTCTAACGTTAAGGTGAGATTGGAAAGGGAGAACTCTGATCCGTGTAAACCAGTGCACCGAGAGTTTTGGGAAGCAAGTTCAGGGAGTGAGGGTTTTAAATAAATAAACGTTAACATAATCTAAAACAAGAAAACATCTAACAACGACACAGACAAGACGCAGGAACAGAAACAATAACACCTGGGGAAGGAACCAAAGGGTAGTGACAGATACAGGGCAGGAACCAAAGGGTAGTGACAGATACAGGGCAGGAACCAAAGGGTAGTGACAGATACAGGGCAGGAACCAAAGGGTAGTGACAGATACAGGGCAGGAACCAAAGGGTAGTGACAGATACAGGGCAGGAACCAAAGGGTAGTGCCAGATACAGGGCAGGAACCAAAGGGTAGTGACAGATACAGGGCAGGAACCAAAGGGTAGTGACAGATACAGGGCAGGAACCAAAGGGTAGTGACAGATACAGGGCAGGAACCAAAGGGTAGTGACAGATACAGGGCAGGAACCAAAGGGTAGTGACAGATACAGGGCAGGAACCAAAGGGTAGTGCCAGATACAGGGCAGGAACCAAAGGGTAGTGACAGATACAGGGCAGGAACCAAAGGGTAGTGACAGATACAGGGCAGGAACCAAAGGGTAGTGACAGATACAGGGCAGGAACCAAAGGGTAGTGACAGATACAGGGCAGGAACCAAAGGGTAGTGACAGATACAGGGCAGGAACCAAAGGGTAGTGACAGATACAGGGCAGGAACCAAAGGGTAGTGACAGATACAGGGCAGGAACCAAAGGGTAGTGACAGATACAGAGCAGGAACCAAAGGGTAGTGACAGATACAGGGCAGGAACCAAAGGGTAGTGACAGATACAGGGCAGGAACCAAAGGGTAGTGACAGATACAGGGCAGGAACCAAAGGGTAGTGACAGATACAGAGCAGGAACCAAAGGGTAGTGACAGATACAGGGCAGGAACCAAAGGGTAGTGACAGATACAGGGCAGGAACCAAAGGGTAGTGACAGATACAGGGCAGGAACCAAAGGGTAGTGACAGATATAGGGCAGGTAATCAAGGAGGTGATGGAGTCCAGGTGTGTGTCACAACGAGCAGCCT
>NW_021822364.1:0-10000 GCF_901001165.1 Salmo trutta | reverse complement strand
ACCCAAGTTACACCCAGTCAAAGGTATTGTCTCTCTCAGTGGGGTCTGTAGATCCCGTCTCTCTCTCTGTCTGTCTGTCTGTCTGTCTGTCTGTCTCTCTGTCGCAAACACAGTTAGCACTGGGAGCTTCGATGCTTGTCCTCCATCTCCAGCCTGATAGACAGCATGGGCTGTAGCGGAGGGGCGGTAGGTCCTGCCAAACCCAGCCCAGAGAGAGGTCCTCCGTTGGGGTAGTGGGCCGACATACCACCCCCGGGTCCGGGGTAGTGGTTGTGGTTAGGCCCGGGGCCGTAGTGGCTGCTGTGGTAGTGGGCACTCTGGTAGGACACTGAATGTTGGCTGTTCTTCTTTGTTGCTAGTTGATAACGGTGACAACAGAGAACCATGACCAATGTGACTGATGCCAGGAGCAACAGGCCTCCAACGCCGGCCATTACATAATACCAGAATGGGGGGATGGGCTGCACTGACACCTTTGTTTCTACTGTGGGCTCACTGGTACCCGGAATAGCTCCCCCTGGTGGTAGAGCAGAGAGACACACACAGAGAGAGAGAGTTGGCTTGGCAGGCAGAGAGAAGAAGGAGAACAGGCATGCAGAATGCAGACCTTACTGGCTTTTGCAGACATCTACCATTTTGTAGTTGATTTATTTTGGTCGATGTTTTTCTAAATAGATTTAGCAAACAGACATTATGCTTACAGATAAGACTGGCAGAGAGAGGCTCATGCTGTTGGTTGAATCTTGATTGGTATATGCAAAGCAAAGTCAGTTTTATGCTGCTATAATTTTGGAGAAAATCAATCATTCTTTGTAGGGAGCTGCAAGGCAGGTTTTTCCCAGTAAAATCTGACTGTGAAGCAGAGTTCACTCAGACATTATATAGCATCCATTAAAGGCTAATTTACATGTTAAATAGTTTGTAAGCTCATGTGTAAAACCTGCCATGTGGACTGCAACATTAATTCGACTTGACAGAAGAGAGAGAAAAACCTCCCTTTGCTTCAAACTTGAAACACTTGCAGGTGTTATTATAGACCAGAGCTTTGCAGGTGTTATCATAGACCAGAGCTTTGCAGGTGTTATTATAGACCAGAGCTTTGCAGGTGTAATCATAGACCAGAGCTTTGCAGGTGTAATCAAAGACCAGAGCTTTGCAGGTGTTATCATAGACCAGAGCTTTGCAGGTGTTATCATAGACCAGAGCTTTGCAGGTGTTATCATAGACCAGAGCTTTGCAGGTGTAATTATAGACCAGAGCTTTGCAGGTGTTATCATAGACCAGAGCTTTGCAGGTGTAATCAAAGACCAGAGCTTTGCAGGTGTTATCATAGACCAGAGCTTTGCAGGTGTTATCATAGACCAGAGCTTTGCAGGTGTTATCATAGACCAGAGCTTTGCAGGTGTTATCGTAGTAGACCAGAGCTTTGCAGGTGTTATCGTAGTAGACCAGAGCTTTGCAGGTGTTATCATAGTAGACCAGAGCTTTGTAGGTGTTATCATAGACCAGAGCTTTGCAGGTGTTATCATAGTAGACCAGAGCATTGCAGGTGTTATCATAGACCAGAGCTTTGCAGGTGTTATCGTAGTAGACCAGAGCTTTGCAGGTGTTATCATAGTAGACCAGAGGTTTGCAGGTGTTATCATAGACCAGAGGTTTGCAGGTGTTATCGTAGACAGGAGCTTTGCAGGTGTAATCATAGACCAGAGCTTTGCAGGTGTTATCATAGTAGACCAGAGCTTTGCAGGTGTTATCACAGACCAGAGCTTTGCAGGTGTTATCACAGACCAGAGCTTTGCAGGTGTTATCACAGACCAGAGCTTTGCAGGTGTTATTGTAGTAGACCAGAGATTTGCAGGTGTTATCGTAGACCAGAGCTTTGCAGGTGTCATCAACTCATCCTTGACCGCTGGCTACGTCCCTTCCGTCTTCAAGAGAGCGAGAGTTGCACCCCTTCTGAAAAAACCTACACTCGATCCCTCCGATATCAACAACTACAGACCAGTATCCCTTCTTTCTTTTCTCTCCAAAACTCTTGAACGTGCCGTCCTTGGCCAGCTCTCCTGCTATCTCTCTCAGAATGACCTTCTTGATCCTAATCAGTCAGGTTTCAAGACTGGGCATTCAACTGAGACTGCTCTTCTCTGTGTCACGGAGGCTCTCCGCACTGCTAAAGCTAACTCTCTCTCCTCTGCTCTCATCCTTCTAGACCTATCTGCTGCCTTTGATACTGTGAACCATCAGATCCTCCTCTCCACCCTCTCCGAGCTGGGCATCTCCGGCGCGGCCCACGCTTGGATTGCGTCCTACCTGACAGGTTGCTCCTACCAGGTGGCGTGGCGAGAATCTGTCTCCGCACCACGTGCTCTCACCACTGGTGTCCCCCAGGGCTCTGTTCTAGGCCCTCTCCTATTCTCACTATACACCAAGTCACTTGGCTCGGTCATATCCTCACATGGTCTCTCCTATCATTGCTACGCAGACGACACACAATTAATCTTCTCCTTTCCCCCTTCTGATAACCAGGTGGCGAATCGCATCTCTGCATGTCTGGCAGACATATCAGTGTGGAAGACGGCTCACCACCTCAAGCTGAACCTCGGCAAGACGGAGCTGCTCTTCCTCCCGGGGAAGGACTGCCCGTTCCATGATCTCACCATCACGGTTGACAACTCCCTTGTGTCCTCCTGCCAGAGTGCTAAGAACCTTGGCGTGACCCTGGACAACACCCTGTCGTTCTCCACTAACATCAAGGCGGTGACCCGATCCTGTAGGTTCATGCTCTACAACATTCGCAGAGTACGACCCTGCCTCACACAGGAAGCGGCGCAGGTCCTAGTCCAGGCACTTGTCATCTCCCGTCTGGATTACTGCAACTCGCTGTTGGCTGGGCTCCCTGCCTGTGCCATTAAACCCCTACAACTCATCCAGAACGCCGCAGCCCGTCTGGTGTTCAACCTTCCCAAGTTCTCTCACGTCACCCCGCTCCTCCGCTCTCTCCACTGGCTTCCAGTTGAAGCTCGCATCCGCTACAAGTCCATGGTGCTTGCCTACGGAGCTGTGAGGGGAACGGCACCTCCGTACCTTCAGGCTCTGATCAGGCCCTACACCCCAAACAAGGGCACTGCGTTCATCCACCTCTGGCCTGCTCGCCTCCCTACCTCTGAGGAAGCACAGTTCCCGCTCAGCCCAGTCAAAACTGTTCGCTGCTCTGGCACCCCAATGGTGGAACAAGCTCCCTCACGACGCCAGGACAGCGGAGTCAATCACCACCTTCCGGAGACACCTGAAACCCCACCTCTTTAAGGAATACCTGGGATAGGATAAAGTAATCCTTCTAACCCCCCCGCCAAAAGATCTAGATGCACTATTGTTAAAGTGGTTGTTCCACTGGATATCATAAGGTGAATGCACCAATTTGTAAGTCGCTCTGGATAAGAGCGTCTGCTAAATGACTTAAATGTAAATGTAAATGTAAATGTTATCATAGTAGACCAGAGCTTTGCAAATGTTATCATAGTAGACCAGAGCTTTGTAGGTGTTATCGTAGTAGACCAGAGTTTTGCAGGTGTTACCATAGACCAGAGCTTTGCAGGTGTTATCATAGACCAGAGCTTTGCAGGTGTTATCATAGACCAGAGCTTTGCAGGTGTTATCATAGTAGACCAGAACTTAGCAGGTGTTATCGTACTAGACCAGAGCTTTGCATGTGTTATCGTAGACCAGAGCTTTGCAGGTGTTATCACAGACCAGAGCTTTGCAGGTGTTATCAAAGACCAGAGCTTTGTAGGTGTTATCATAGTAGACCAGAACTTAGCAGGTGTTATCGTACTAGACCAGAGCTTTGCATGTGTTATCATAGACCAGAGTTTAGCAGGTGTTATCATAGTAGACCAGAGCTTTGTAGGGGTTATCTTAGTAGACCAGAGCTTTGCAGGTGTTATCTTAGTAGACCAGAGCTTTGCAGGTGTTGTCTTAGTAGACCAGAGCTTTGCAGGTGTTATCATAGTAGAACAGAGCTTTGCAGGTGTAATTATAGACCAGAGCTTTGCAGGTGTTATTGTAGTAGACCAGAGCTTTCCAGGTGTTATCATAGTAGACCACAGCTTTGCAGGTGTTATCATAGTAGACCAGAGTGCATCTTAGAAAGCCATATTTCTAAGACCCTTTCTGACCTCTTCTCAGCTCTGCTGTTTAAATGAAAGACAGAAGAGAGAGCAGGGGGACAGTTAGCTCTGGGAGAGAGCAAGGGGACAGTTAGCTATGGGAGAGAGCAGGGGGACAGTTAGCTCTGGGAGAGAGCAAGGGGACAGTTAGCTCTGGGAGAGAGCAGCGGGACAGTTAGCTCTGGGAGAGAGCAGTGGGACAGTTAGCTCTGGGAGAGAGCAGGGGGACAGTTAGCTCTGGGAGAGAGCAGGTGGACAGTTAGCTCTGGGAGAGAGCAGGAGGACAGTTAGCTCTGGGAGAGAGCAGAGGGACAGTTAGCTCTGGGAGAGAGCAGGGGGACAGTTAGCTCTGGGAGAGAGCAGGGGGACAGTTAGCTCTGGGAGAGAGCAGGGGGACAGTTAGCTCTAGGAGAGAGCAGGTGGACAGTTAGCTCTGGGAGAGAGCAGGGGGACAGTTAGCTCTGGGAGAGAGCAGGGGGACAGTCAGCTCTGGGAGAGAGCAGGGGGACAGTCAGCTCTGGGAGAGAGCAGGGGGACAGTCAGCTCTGGGAGAGAGCAGGGGGACAGTTAGCTCTGGGAGAGAGCAGGGGGACAGTTAGCTCTGGGAGAGAGCAGAGGGACAGTTAGCTCTGGGAGAGAGCAGAGGGACAGTTAGCTCTGGGAGAGAGCAGCGGGACAGTTACCTCTGGGAGTGAATTCTGAGTGGTCACATTCAGATTCTCTGGTTTTCTTGCATTCATGATCGTCTGCCAGTCTTTTCTAACTCAAGCCAAACATCTCCATGGAAACCACCCCAACACCCCGACAGCCAAACACACAAGTCCAGTCAAAGCTCCTATCTCACACTCATCCTCCACAGAATAACGCAGGGGATTCCAAATGGCACCCTATTCCCTATATAGTGCACTACTTTAGACCAGGACCCTATTCCCTATATAGTGCACTACTATAGACCAGGGCCCTATTCCCTATATAGTACACTACTATAGACCAGAGCCCTATTCCCTATATAGCACCCTACTGTAGACCAGAGCCCTATTCCCTATATAGTGCACTACTATAGACCAGAGCCCTATTCCCTATATAGCACCCTACTGTAGACCAGAGCCCTATTCCCTATGTAGTGCACTACTATAGACCAGAGCCCTATTCCCTATATAGTGCACTACTATAGACCAGAGCCCTATTCCCTATATAGTACACTACTATAGACCAGAGCCCTATTCCCTATATAGTGCACTACTTTAGACCAGGGCCCTATTCCCTATATAGTGCACTACTTTAGACCAGAGCCCTATTCCCTATATAGTGGTACTACTATAAACCAGGGCCCTATTCCCTATATAGTGCACTACTATAGACCAGAGCCCTATTCCCTATGTAGTGCACTACCATAGACCAGAGCTCTATGGGGAATAGGGTGCCATTTAGGAGGATTAACTCTTATAAACGGATGTTTAATAAACGTTTTAACTCTTAGAAATGAACGTTGAGTAAAGACACTCTTGAAGAGAAGAGGGAGGGAGACTCCATGTATGGTGCTGAATTCGGACGCAGTGACGGCAGTGAGCGATGATGACACATCGGAAACGGACTGTTGTTATTCTCCTTATATAATTAAAACGGACGGAGGGGAGAGAGATTAGGTCCTACATGGCTTTGACTGATCACATTTCCTTAACCACAACTATGTGGTGGACGGGGGACGACGACGACAGATCGCTTGAAAGGGTTTACATAGACATATGTAAAGTTTGGAGAGACAAAAAAAGAAAATGAAAGTACATAACTTTGAGATTGTTTTCACAAACAAAGTGTTTATGTCTGAACTCAGAATCAAAATGGCTTCCCTAAAATAACATCGTTGCTGTGCTGGAACGTTTGTTTTTTTGCCAATTTTCTGCATTTATCAAAGTCCCATCAGCTAGCTTGATTACAGATGTGTCCATGTAAACAGGATTATTAGGGAGAAAAATAAATAAATATATATAGATAAATAAATAGATAAACGTTTAAATCAAACGATTATATAAATCTAAATATTCGCAATAATCGTATTATTGTACATGTACTCAACGACACCAACCTCTCTGAGTTTAACAACACAATGAAATAACAAAATAACAAATAATATTTCGGCGTCGTGCTGAAGGACGGGAGATGACTCGATCGTAACAGGTGTCCGTCCGGTGGTTCTGCATCATTCGGGTTTCACACACCTTTTATACGTTACAGAAGGGAAGACATGAGCTCAGACACGCATGCGGAGGAAACATGCTGCGATCATAATGCAACATGTTGGTTCAATAGCTTCCCGATACCAGTGGAACCGATTCCAACACACCTCAAACAGAAGAAAAATTTGTTTTCTGTTTCATTTAAAACTGATAAAGATTTTTTTGTTTTTTGTTGGGGGGGGGGGGATTTTTCGCTCTTTCCATGACATAGATTGACCAGCTGAAAGCTACGATCCCTTATTGATGTCACCTGTTAAATCCACTTCAATCAGTGTAGATAAAAGGGAGGAGACAGGTTAAAGAAAGATTTTTAAACCTTAAAATAATTGGGACATGGATTGTGTATGTGTGCCATTCAGAGGGTGAATGGGGAAGACTAAATATTTAAGTGCCTTTGAACAGGGTATGGTAGTAGGTACCAGGCACACCGGTTTGTGTCAAGACCTGCAACGCTGCTGGGTTTTTCACACTCAACAGTTTCCTGTGTGTATCAAGAATGGTTCACCACCCAAAGGACATCCAGCCAACTTGACACAACTGTGGGGAAGCATTGGAGTCAACATGGGCCAGCATCCCTGTGGAAACGCTTTCGACACCTTGTGGAGTCCATGTCCCTGACGACTTGAGGCTGTTCTGAAGGTCAAAAGCAGGTGCAATGCAATATTTGGAAGGTGTTCCTAATGTTTTGTACACTCAGTGTAGATTGACACCAAATAGAAGCAGGTAAATGAAATCAGGTAACATAATCAGTTAAATGTTTGTCCATATGGACCAGAGTCTACCGCAAGCTGGGCGGAGAAACAAGCAGAAAGCAACAAACATTCAAACGGGAAGTAGACAAATGTTCGCCCAGGAAACAGGAAGTTGTCAAAGACGAGGACAACTCACCAGTCATGTCTGGAGGGAATGCAGCGAAGGGTTCTGGAAGAGGCAAAAGAAGGAATACAGTTTTATTCATCTAGCAATTAAATAAAGAAAATGGACAGATGATGGTATGCATGTAATGAATGATTCTCATCAACAATTACTGGCCCCGGGTAAGGAGAGGACAGACAGGCACTCTTCCTCAGTGTGTCAGCCGTGTTTTAGTGAGTGTTATAAGGGTGAACTAATAGCTCCCAGACTCGTTGAGAGGGAGGTGAGACTGAGAGGAGAGAGGGAGGTGAGACTGAGAGGAGAGAGGGAGATGAGACTGAGAGGAGAGAGGAAGGTGAGACTGAGAGGAGAGAGGGAGATGAGGGGGGGCTGAGAGGAGAGAGGAAGGTGAGACTGAGAGGAGAGAGGGAGGTGAGACTGAGAGGAGAGAGGGAGGTGAGACTGAGAGGAGAGAGGAAGGTGAGACTGAGAGGAGAGAGGAAGGTGAGACTGAGAGGAGAGAGGAAGGTGAGACTGAGAGGAGAGAGGAAGGTGAGACTGAGAGGAGAGAGGAAGATGAGACTGAGAGGAGAGAGGAAGATGAGACTGAGAGGAGAGAGGGAGATGAGACTGAGAGGAGAGAGGGAGATGGGGGGGCTGAGGGAACATAGCTCATTCAGAGCGGTTGGAATTGTGGAATGTTGAGATAATTTACCAGCAGAGACAGAGAGAGAGAGAGAGAGACAGAGAGAGAGAGAGAGAGACAGGGAGAGAGACAGGGAAAGAGACAGAGACAGAGACAGAGATAGAGAGAGAGAGAGAGACAGAGAGAGAGACAGAGAGAGAGAGAGAGAGACAGGGAGAGAGACAGGGAAAGAGACAGAGACAGAGACAGAGACAGAGAGAGAGAGAGAGAGAGAGAGACAGAGAGAGAGACAGGGAAAGAGACAGAGACAGAGAGACAGAGACAGAGAGAGACAGAGACAGAGAGAGACAGAGACAGTCAGAGACAGAGAGAGAGAGAGACAGAGAGAGAGACAGGGAAAGAGACAGAGACAGAGACAGAGAGACAGAGAGAGACAGAGACAGAGAGAGACAGAGACAGAGAGAGACAGAGACAGAGAGAGAGACAGACAGAGACAGAGAGAGACAGAGACAGAGAGAGACAGAGACAGACAGAGACAGAGAGAGACAGAGACAGAGAGAGACAAAGACAGACAGACAGAGACAGACAGACAGACAGAGACAGAGAGAGACAGAGACAGAGAGAGACAGAGACAGACAGAGACAGACAGAGATAGAGACAGAGAGAGAGAGAGACAGAGACAGGGGGGGTTCTCTTGGCTGACTGACTGACTGACTGACTGATGTTGTGTCCGTGTGAATAATTAACACTCCTGTACTGCATCTGGCAGGGCGTCAGTCTATCTAGTAATTCCTTCTGACGGCAGTCTCCTCTCTGTTTACCAAAAAAAAGAGGAGAGGGAGAAGAAAAGGAGGAGAGATGGAGGAGAGGGAGGAGGAGGAGAGGGAGGAGGAGAGATGGAGGAGAGGGAGGAGAAGAGGGAGGAGGAGGAGGAGAGGGAGGAGGAGAGGGAGGAGAAGAGAAGAGAAGGAGGAGGAGAGGGAGGAGAGGGAGGAGGAGGAGAGGGAGAAGAGGGAGGAGGAGAGGGAGGAGGAGGAGAGGGAGAAGAGGGAGGAGGAGAGGGAGGAGGAGAGATGGAGGAGAGGGAGGAGAAGAGGGAGGAGGAGGAGAGGGAGGAGAAGAGAAGAGAAGGAGGAGGAGAGGGAGGAGAGGGAGGAGGAGGAGAGGGAGAAGAGGGAGGAGGAGAGGGAGGAGGAGGAGAGGGAGAAGAGGGAGGAGGAGAGATGGAGGAGAGGGAGGAGAAGAGGGAGGAGAAGGAGAGGGAGGAGAGGGAGGAGAAGAGGGAGGAGAAGAGAAGAGAAGGAGAACAGAAGGAGGAGAGATGGAGGAGAGAAGGGGGAGAGGAAGAAGGATGTATCGAAACATAGATTAGAATCGAAGCCCAGGGGCGTTGTGTGGCCTACTTTCTAGTGGATTTTCCTTCTTCTTTTTCTCCGGTGTGAACTTGACAGAGAGAAAGGGAGAGAGATCGAGAGAGTGTGTGTGTGTGAGAGAGAGAGAGCCAAAGCACCTCACATAGGAACAATAGACACCCTCCCAGACCAGGGAGACACCCTCCCAGACCAGGGAGACACCCTCCCAGACCAGAGAGACCAGGGAGACACCCTCCCAGACCAGGGAGACCAGGGAGACACCCTCCCAGACCAGAGAGACCAGAGAGACACCCTCCCAGACCAGGGAGACCAGGGAGACACCCTCCCAGACCAGGGAGACCAGGGAGACACCCTCCCAGACCAGAGAGACCAGGGAGACACCCTCCCAGACCAGGGAGACCAGGGAGACACCCTCCCAGACCAGGGAGACCAGGGAGACACCCTCCCAGACCAGAGAGACCAGGGAGACACCCTCCCAGACCAGGGAGACACCCTCCCAGACCAGAGAGACCAGGGAGACACCCTCCCAGACCAGAGAGCCCAGGTGGCAACAACACATCTGCCACGCTGATCCTCAACACTGGGGCCAAGACAGTTGTGAAGAGGGCACGACAAAACTTATTCCCCCTCAGGAGACTGAAAAGATTTGGCATGGGTCCTCAGATCCTCAAAAAGGTTCTACAGCTGCACCATTGAGAGCATCCTGACCGGTTGCAGCATCGC
>NW_021822363.1:0-29879 GCF_901001165.1 Salmo trutta | reverse complement strand
TACCTCTCTCTCTTTCTCTCTGTCTATCTCTTGTCCTGACCCCCCTACCTCTCTCTCTCTCTGTCTATCTCTTGTCCTAACCCCTCTACCTCTCTCTCTCTCTCTGTCTATCTCTGTCCTAACCCCCTACCTCTCTCTCTCTCTCTGTCTATCTCTTGTCCTGAACCCCCTACCTCTCTCTCTCTCTCTCTCTGTCTATCTCTTGTCCTAACTCCCTCTACCTCTCTCTCTTTCTCTCTTCTATCTCTTGTCCTGACCCCCTACCTCTCTCTCTCTCTCGTCTATCTTGTCCTAACCCCTCTCTCTCCTCTCTCTCTCTCTCTCTCTGTCTTTCTCTTGTCCTAACTCCTAACTCCCTTACTCCTCTCTCTCTCTCTCCCTCCCCTCCTCCCTCCTCTTCGCTAACAACGTCAGGTCACGCTTCATGGTCGCTGCGTTTGAGTTATTCTCATAAAATTGGAGTTTGAACCATCTTGTACTCTCTCTCTCGCCTCTTATGCAGAACCTATGTTGCTAAAGCTGCATACACATTTAGTTGTCAGTCAGTCGCCCGGCCCACCTCTCATCTGGCTGTCACACAGCTGCTGATGAGAAAAGTACCTAACCTCTATTCTCATAAAGAGGTCTGGGGGAATACGCAGTCCCCATCAATCCAGACCCATCAGCCTGACAGAGCCGTAATAACACAATCACTGTGACTTTCAAATGCAAAGTGAAGGTAGCTTCTGCAGTCAGATTACATTGCACCATTTCACCATTTCAGTTCCCGGGTCCCCTTCATGTTTTTATAAAGCTTCCTGGATAAAATTAAATAAACGTTTGGATAAAATAAATGTTGTATAGCCAACGCTGAATGGCTATGTTTATATCTTCAAGGTAACCTGGGGTATCAACTTAGAGACAGGGAGGAAAATATCTGTCATACAGTGTGAACATTAGGATGTCTTCCCTTCCTTGTCGTACCATTTCTAAACAGCGTGGAAAATACATTATTGAAGTAAATAAGCAACGGGATGTCCTCGCTTTCAACGTTTTCTACCAATCCAACATCAGAAACCAGCTGAATCTATAGTATGTTTAATGATGCCAGCATGGAGGCTTCGGTTTCCAGATTGCTTTGCCAAAGCCTGTTTCTCAGGTTGTTTCCCAAATGGCAGCCTCTTCCCTGTGTAGTGCACTACTTTTGACCAGAGTTGGCACCCTATTCCCTATGTAGTGCACTTCTGTTGAGCAGGGCCCGTCAGTTACAGAGTGACATTCGGGACGCGGACTAAATGTGCCATGTGTTGCCTTAGTCTCTGTATTAAAAACGTGCGACGGCAGAATAATCACATTGTCCCACCTTTCTATGCCCAGAATGTGGAAAGCAGGAAGGCACCGCCAGACCGAGCCGTGCCAAGGCAACATGGATACGTCCAAAATACACATTTACACCCTCATTTGTCTGTTGGTTTTTCTCGGGATAAATATTATGTTAAAGAATGATGTTGCTGTATCTATTGTCAGCTGGTGACGTGTTATGGGTCCTAGACAGGTCTATTATCAGCTGGTGAAGTGTTATGGGTCCTAGACAGGTCTAATATCAGCTGGTGAAGTGTTATGGATCCTAGACAGGTCTAATATCAGCTGGTGAAGTGTTATGGGTTCTAGACAGGTCTAATATCAGCTGGTGAAGTGTTATGGGTCCTAGACAGGTCTAATATCAGCTGGTGAAGGGATGCAATAATCACTGTCACTCTCTTTGGCGTTAGGGTGGTGAGTACAGTGATGTTGATTGGCCGGTGTTGCCAGCCTCATAAGGCCAAACATCTGTAGCGTCTGTTGTTGGTTTAGTGAACGGCTCTCTGGCTCCGGACGGATACAGGAACATATGGTGTCAGGTCTGCACCTGCATTCAGACACTCTTCTCATCTGCTGAACGCCCAACACACTAATAAAGACACTCTTCTCATCTGCTGATGGCCAAACACACTAATAAAGACACCCTTCTCATCTGCTGATGGCCAAACACACTAATAAAGACACTCTTCTCATCTGCTGATGGCCAAACACACTAATAAAGACACCCTTCTCATCTGCTGATGGCCAAACACACTAATAAAGACACCCTTCTCATCTGCTGATGGCCAAACACACTAATAAAGACACTCTTCTCATCTGCTGATGACCAAACACACTAATAAAGACACTCTTCTCATCTGCTGATGGCCAAAACACACAACATGGTGGAAACACTAATAAACACCGTCTGAAGGACTAATCTGGGTTTGGTTGAATTCCAGTCGTTCGCTATGCCCGAATGCATGGTTCCAACTGTAAGGTTTGGTGGAGGAGGAATAATGGTCTGGGGCTGTTTTCATGGTCTGGGTCCTTTAGTTTTAGTGAATGAAATCTTAATGCTATAGCATACAATGACATTCTAGACAATTCTGTGCTTCCAACTTTGTGGCAACAGTCTGAGAAAAGGCCCTTTCCTGTTTCAGCATGACAATGTCCACATGCACAAAGCCAGGCCCATACAGAAATGGTTTATCAAGATCGGTGTGGAAGAACTTGACTGGCCTGCACAGTGCCCTGACCTCAACCCCATCGAACAACTTTGGGATGAATTGGAAATGCCGACTGCGAGCCAGGCCTAACCCCCCAGCATCAGTGCCCAACCACACTAATACTCTATTGGCTGAATGAAAGTCCCCGCAGCAATGTTCCAACATTTAGTGGAAAGCCTTCCCAGAAGAGTGGAGGCTGTTATAGCAGCAAAAGGGGGGGGGGACCAACTCCATATTAATGTCCATGGTTTTGGAGTGAGATGTTTGACGAGCAGATATCCACATCCTGTTGGTCATGTAGTGTACCTGGTAGAAACATGAAGTAGAGGAAGACCAGGGCTGGTATGATGTGCTGCACCTGCCCACGGTAAGCTAATCAACGAGTTTGTGACAGACCATAATACTGTAAGAATTGTAAACACTACCTGATTAGATTTGATTACAGTTACAGTGGCAGGGAACCACCGTCACCACACCATATGTTAAGCTGCTACGTTGGCAGGAGATATATAGAGCCAGTCCTGGCATTGTATACGATGAGCTTTCATTTAATGTCTCTTAGCTGTGAGTGGAAACATGAAGGATGTGACATGAAGGATATATTTTGCTAGTTAGAGTACAACTATAGTCACTGGCCAGAATTCAATCACGGAAAATAAGATATTTCTGTATAATTGGGGATATCTCGGCCTGTGTGATATCCCAGCTGTCCGTCCGTCTGTCCTAAGGTTGCATAATTGCATAACTTTCCATAAAATTCCCAGGTTTTCCAAAACAATTCTGGTTGGAAGATTCCTGGAAACACAAGAAGAGAAACAGGAAATCCTTCAACCGGGATTTCTGGAAAACCTGGGAATTTTGGGGAAAGTTACTGGAATTTTGCAACCCTAATTCATCCGTCTGCCTATCCATCAGTCCCTCCATCAGTCCCTCCGTCTGCCTATCCATCAGTCCCTCCATCAGTCCCTCCGTCTGTCTATCCATCAGTCCCTCCATCAGTCCCTCCGTCTGTCTATCCATTAGTCCTCCATCAGTCCCTCCGTCTGTCTATCCATCAGTCCCTCCATCAGTCCCTCCATCAGTCCCTCCGTCTGTCTATCCATTAGTCCTCCATCAGTCCCTCCGTCTGTCTATCCATCAGTCCCTCCATCAGTCCCTCCGTCTGTCTATCCATCAGTCCCTCCATCATTCCCTCCATCAGTCCCTCCGTCTGTCTATCCATCAGTCCCTCCATCAGTCCCTCCATCAGTCCCTCCGTCTGTCTATCCATCAGTCCCTCCATCAGTCCCTCCATCAGTCCCTCCATCAGTCCCTCCGTCTGTCTATCCATCAGTCCCTCCATCAGTCCCTCCATTGTCCCCTCCATCAGTCCCTCCATCAGTCCCTCCGTCTGTCTAGCCATCAGTCCCTCCATAAGTCCCTCCGTCTGTCTATCCATCAGTCCCTCCATCAGTCCCTCCATCAGTCCCTCCGTCTGTCTATCCATCAGTCCCTCCATTAGTCCCTCCATCAGTCCCTCCATCAGTCCGTCCCTCAGTCCCCTCCGTCTGTCCTAGCCATCAGTCCCTCCATCAGTCCCTCCATCAGTCCATCCATCAGTCCCTCCGTCTGTCTATCCATCAGTCCCTCCATCAGTCCCTCCGTCTGTCTATCCATCAGTCCCTCCATTAGTCCCTCCATCAGTCCCTCCATCAGTCCCTCCGTCTGTCTAGCCATCAGTCCCTCCATCAGTCCCTCCATCAGTCCCTCCATTAGTCCCTTCAGCAGTCCCTCCATCAGTCCCTCCGTCTGTCTATCCATCAGTCCCTCCATCAGTCCCTCCGGCTGTCTATCCATCAGTCCATCCATCAGTCCCTCCATCAGTTCCTCCATCAGTCCCTCCGTCTTGTCTATCCATCAGTCCCTCCATCAGTCCCTCCATCAGTCCCCTCTATCAGTCCCTCCGTCTGTCTATCCATCAGTCCCTCCATCAGTCCCTCCATCAGTCCCTCCATCAGTCCCTCCGTCTGTCTATCCATCAGTCCCTCCATCAGTCCCTCCATTAGTCCCTCCATCAGTCTGTCCATCAGTCCCTCCATAAGTCTCTCCGTCTGTCTATCCATCAGTCCCTCCATCAGTCTGTCCATCTGCGTCCAGCAGCAGCAGTCCTCCTGGGCGTCTCCAGACATCATGACTCCAGTTTCTGGTACAGCCAGTCACACACACACAGTCACTTCACTCTGCTCATCTTTGTAACTGTTCTCTCCCAAACCCAATGTAGGCACAGCATCCCTCTCTTCACACACCCCAGCATCAGCCCCTCTACACACTGTAACTAAGCAGAGCCACACACACACACACACACACACACACACACCACACACACACACACACACACACACACACACACACACACACACACACACACACTCACACACACACACACACACACACACACACACACAGACACACACACACCACCACCAGCACCAAGGGGACTCTCTGTAAACCAAGGGGCCATCTGTGGATAGTGAGGGTTGTGTGACTCTCTGTAAACCATCTGTGGATAGTGAGGGTTGTGTGACTCTCTGTAAACCATCTGTGGATAGTGAGGGTTGTGTGACTCTCTATAAACCATCTGTGGATAGTGAGGGTTGTGTGTCTCTGCCTCTGCTCCAGATGTAACATTGAGTCAAGGTTGGTGGGAACGAGGGCATTGGTAAATCTGGAGGGGTTTGTGGGATGGGAGAGGTTCAGAGGGGCCAATGGGGAGGAAGTAGAGAGAGGGAGGGAGACCAATGGGGAGGAAGTAGAGAGAGGGAGAGAGACCAATGTAAAAACAACCCATATTGTTGAGGGGAGGCGAAGGAGAGGAGAAGGGAGGAGAGGAGAGGGGAGGGGAGTCACCAACCGGCTGGTCAGGGGAGGGCACAGCCATATGGGAGGGGGAAGCAGCTAGATTAGGAAGTATCAATATTCAGAGCCCTACTCTACTCAGAGCCAGACACACACTGCTTGTGTGTGTGTGTGTGTGAGAGAGAGAGAGAGAGAGAGAGAGAGAGAGAGAGAGAGAGAGAGAGAGAGAGAGGAGAGAGAGAGAGAGAGAGGGCACCTTAGGCTGGCTTGTCGTCACCACCGGACAAAACACTGTCAAACCCTCTCATTTACAGCAACTCATTAGTTAGAGTGGTGGTGAGGGGAGGGAGAGCGAGGAGGGGAGGAGAGGAGAGATGGAGGGGGAGGAGAGGAGGGAGGAGGTTCAGCTTGTTCATTACTCACCTCCAGTCCCTGAGTGGTTGTGAGAGGAGGAGGGGAGGAGGGGAGGAGAGGAGGAGATGAGGGAGGAGGTTTCAGCTTGTTCATACTCACCTCCAGTCTCTGAAGTGGTGGTGAGGGGGAGGAGGGGAGGAGGGGGAGGAGAGGAGGAGGGGAGGAGAGGAGAGGAGGTTCAGCTTGTTCATACTCACCTCCCAGTCCCTGAGTGGGTGGTGAGGGGAGGAGGGGAGGAGGAGAGGAGGAGGGAGGAGGTTCAGCTTGTCCGTACTCACCTCCCAGTCCCTGAGGGACAGACTGGGACCAGAAATCCCACCGTGTTGTGGGTGTGTTGTGGGCGTGTTGTGGGCGTGTTGTGGGCGTGTTGTGGGCGTGTTGTGGGCGTGTTGTGGGCGTGTTGTGGGTGTGTTGTTGATCAGCTACTGGGCGAGAGGGCGACAGTGGGGTGAGATAGAGACAGGTTGTGTCAAGGGGCAGTAGGTTGGATTTGAACCGATGTCGACACTGTATACGTGTGTTCCTGGGGGCTGTGGCATCACCTCTACAGACCAGCCAGGCCACAGGCTTTTCAACACTACTGCATTTTGCCAAGTAATAATCATTCGGCACGAAAATAACCTAATTTAGACTGGCCTACTGTGCTAAAGATGGACCAGCCCGTCTGGAATTTGCCCAAATTGCCCTATTGCCAGTCTGTTCAGTCCTTTATACAGCAGGAAGACCTGGGATGTGTTTACTGTTCTGTTGTCACTAATTTACCAACGCCTGTTGTAACATAAATATACCTTTTATGTTCCGTGAGATATTAAGAGATTGGAGTGGTTTGATGTAAACATCTGTTTCCATTTGATAAAGTTACTTTCTGACAAATACTACTGAGCCCTATGGGCCCTGGACTAAAGTAGTGTACTATATATAGGAAATAGGGTGTCATAGGGCCCTGATCTAAAGTAGTGCACTATATAGGGAATAGGGTGTCATTGTGGACTCACACACTAGGTTATCTGTGTGTGTTGCTGAGTGCTGCAGGTGTTTTGTTATAGGGAATAGGGTGTCATTGTGGACTCACTAGGTTATCTGTGTGTGTTGCTGAGTGCTGCAGGTGTTTTGTTATAGGGAATAGGGTGTCATTGTGGACTCACTAGGTTATCTGTGTGTGTTGCTGAGTGCTGCAGGTGTTTTGTTATAGGGAATAGGGTGTCATTGTGGACTCACTAGGTTATCTGTGTGCGTTGCTGAGTGCTGCAGGTGTTTTGTTATAGGGAATAGGGTGTCATTGTGGACTCACTAGGTTATCTGTGTGTTGCTGAGTGCTGCAGGTGTTTTGTTATAGGGAATAGGGTGTCATTGTGGACTCACTAGGTTATCTGTGTGTGTTGCTGAGTGCTGCAGGTGTTTTGTTCTCCTTTGTTCTGCATCATAGAAATGAACATCAGTTGATGTTTTTCCTCCAGGTTCTTCATGAAGAGTCAGAAATGCATCTGCTGGTTATAGCTAGTGCACTATGTGCCTACATAGAGGAAGATTCCCAAATGGCACCCTATTCCCTATATAGTTTCATATGGCACCCTATTCCCTATATAGTTTCATATGGCACCTTATTCCCTATATAGTTTCATATGGCACCCTATACCCTATATAGTTTCATATGGCACCCTATTCCCTATATAGTTTCATATGGCACCCTATACCCTATATAGTTTCATATGGCACCTTATTCCCTATATAGTTTCATATGGCACCTTATTCCCTATATAGTTTCATTTGGCACCCTATACCCTATATAGTTCCAAATGGCACCCTATTCCCTATATAGTTTCATATGGCACCCTATACCCTATATAGTTTCATATGGCACCTTATTCCCTATATAGTTTCATATGGCACCCTATTCCCTATATAGTTTCATTTGGCACCCTATTCCCTATATAGTTCCAAATGGCACCCTATTCCCTATATAGTTCCAAATGGCACCCTATACCCTATATAGTTTCATCTGGCACCCTATACCCTATATAGTTTCATATGGCACCCTATACCCTATATAGTTTCATATGGCACCCTATACCCTATATAGTTTCATATGGCACCCTATTCCCTATATAGTTTCATATGGCACCCTATTCCCTATATAGTTTCATATGGCACCTTATTCCCTATATAGTTTCATATGGCACCTTATTCCCTATATAGTTTCATATGGCACCCTATACCCTATATAGTTTCATTTGGCACCCTATACCCTATATAGTTCCAAATGGCACCCTATTCCCTATATAGTTTCATTTGGCACCCTACTCCCTATATAGTTTCATATGGCACCCTATACCCTATATAGTTTCATATGGCACCTTATTCCCTATATAGTCCCAAATGGCACCCTATTCCCTATATAGTTGCTATGGGCCCTGGTCATAGGTAGTGCACTATGTAGGGAGTAAGGTGCCATTTGAGATGCAGACAAAGTGTGATATTGTCGTTCAATTTATGCCAGATTCCAGTTTTTATTTCCATTGGTCGGGATTAGAGATGCCTTTATTCTGAAGGTAATGTTTTCTGGTGCCTGAAGAATTACCAACAAAAACATGAATATCTGATCAGCAGAGAACAAAACATTAATATCCAATCAGCAGAGAACAAAACATTAATATCTGATCAGCAGAGAACAAAACATTAATATCCAATCAGCAGAGAACCAAACATTAATATCTGATCAGCAGAGAACAAAACATTAATATCTGATCAGCAGAGAACAAAACATTAATATCTGATCAGCAGAGAACAAAACATTAATATCCGATCAGCAGAGAACAAAACATTAAGTTAGAGCAGCTAGTGTTTGAGTAAAGGTGAGACTGGTGTGTTGGTGACTAACGGTCTCCTCTCTCTCTCTGTCAGAAGAGCAGCTTAGTGTTTGAGTAAATGTGCGACTCTGTGTTGGTGACTAACGGTCTCCTCTCTCTGTCAGAAAGAGCAGCTAGTGTTTGAGTAAATGTTGAGACTGTGTGTTGGTGACTAACGGTCTCCTCTACTCTCTCTGTCAAAGGGCAGCTAGTGTTTGAGTAATGTTGAGACTGTGTTGTTGGTGACTAACGGTCTCCTCTCTCTCTCTGTCAGAAGAGCAGCTAGTGTTTGAGTAATGTTGAGACTGTGTTGGTGACATAACGGTCTCCTCCTCTCTCTGTCAGAAGAGCAGCTAGTGTTTGAGTAAATGGTGAGACTGTGTGTTGGTGACTAACGGTCTCCTCTCTCTCTCTGTCAGAAGAGCAGCTAGTGTTTGAGTAAATGTTGTGACTGTGTGTTGGTGACTAACGGTCTCCCTCTCTCTCTGTCAGAAGAGCAGCTAGTGTTTGAGTAAAATGTTGAGACTGTGTGTTGGTGATAACGGTCTCCTCTCTCCTCTCTGTCAGAAGAGCAGCTAGTGTTTGAGTAAATGTTGAGACTGTGTGTTGGTTGACCTAACGTCCTCCTCTCTCTCTCTGTCAGAAGAGCAGCTAGTGTTTGAGTAAATGTTGAGACTGTGTGTTGGTGACTAACGGTCTCCTCTCTCTCTCTGTCAGAAGAGCAGCTAGTGTTTGAGTAAATGTTGAGACTGTGTGTTGGTGACTAACGGTCTCCTCTCTCTGTCAGCATAGCAGCTAGTGTTGAGTAAATGTTGAGACTGTGTGTTGGTGACTAACGGTCTCATCTACTCTCTGTCAGAAGAGCAGCTAGTGTTTGAGTAAATGTTGAGACTGTGTGTTGGTGACTAACGGTCTCCTCTCTCTCTGTCAGAAGAGCAGCTAGTGTTTTGAGTAAATTGTTGAGACGATGTGTTGGTGACTAACGGTCTCCTCTCTCTCTCTGTCAGAAGAGCAGCTAGTGTTTGAGTAAATGTTGTGACTGTGTGTTGGTGACTAACGGTCTCCTCTCTTCTCTCTGTCAGAAGAGCAGCTAGTGTTTGAGTAAATGTTGAGACTGTGTGTTGGTGACTAACGGTCTCCTCTCTCTCTCTGTCAGAAGAGCAGCTAGTGTTTTTGAGTAAATGTTGAGACTGTGTGTTGGTGACTAACGGTCTCCTCTCTCTCTCTCTGTCAGAAGAGCAGCTAGTGTTTGAGTAAATGTGTGAGACTGTGTGTTTGGTGACTAACGGTCTCCTCTCTCTCTCTGTCAGAAGAGCAGCCTAGTGTTTGAGTAAATGTTGAGACTGTGTGTTGGTGACTAACGGTCTCCTCTCTCTGTCAGAAGAGCAGCTAGTGTTGAGTAAATGTTGAGACTGTGTGTTGGTGACTAACGGTCTCCCTCTCTCTGTCAGAAAGAGCAGCTAGTGTTTGAGTAAATGTTGAGACTGTGTTTTGGTTGACTAACGGTCTCCTCTCTCTGTCAGAAGAGCAGCTAGTGTTTGAGTAAATGGTGAGACTGTGTGTGGTGACTAACGGTCTCCTTCTCTGTCAGAAGAGCAGCTAGTGTTTGAGTAAATGTTGAGACGGTGTGTTGGTGACTAACGGTCTCCTCTCTGTCAGAAGAGCAGCTAGTGGTTTGAGTAATTGTGTGACTGTGTGTTGGTGACTAACGGTCTCCTCTCTCTCTCTGTCAGAAGAGCAGCTAGTGTTGAGTAAATGTTGAGACTGTGTGTTGGTGACTAACGGTCTCCTCTCTCTCTCTGTCAGAAGAGCAGCTAGTGTTTGAGTAAATGTTGAGACTGTGTGTTGGTGACTACGGTCTCCTCTCTCTCTCTCTGTCAGAAGAGCAGCTAGTGTTTGAGTAATGTTGTGACTGTGTGTTGGTGACTAACGGTCTTCCTCTCTCTCTCTGTCAGAAGAGCAGCTAGTGTTTGAGTAATGTTGAGACTGTGTTTGGTGACTACGGTTCTCCTCTCTCTCTCTGTCAGGAAGAGCAGCTAGTGTTTGAGTAATGTTGAGACTGTGTGTTGGTGACTAACGGTCTCCTCTCTCTGTCAGAAGAGCAGCTAGTGTTTAGTAATGTTGAGACTGTTGTTGTGGTGACTAACGGTCTCCCTCTCTCTCTGTCAGAAGAGCAGCTAGTGTTTGAGTAAATGTTGTGACTGTGTGTTGGTGACTAACGGTCTCCTCTCTCTCTCTGTCAGAAGAGCAGCTAGTGTTTGAGTAAATGCTGAGGACTGTGTGTTTGGTGACTTAACGGTCTCCTCTCTCTCTCTCTGTCAGAAGAGCAGCTAGTGTTTGAGTAAATGTTGAGACTGTGTGTTTGGTGGACTAACGGTCTCCTCTATCTTCTCTGTCAGAAGAGCAGCTAGTGTTTGAGTAAATGTGAGACTGTGTGTTGGTGACTAACGGTCTACCTTCTCTCTGTCAGAAGAGCAGCTAGTGTTGAGTAAATGTTGAGACTGTTGTTGGTGTGACTAACGGTCTCCTCTCTCTGTCAGAAGAGCAGCTAGTGTTTGAGTAAATGTTGTGACTGTGTGTGGTGACTAACGGTCTCCTCTCTCTCTCTGTCAGAAGAGCAGCTAGTGTTTGAGTAAATGTTGAGACTTTGTGTTGGTGACTAACGGTCTCCTCTCTCTCTCTGTCAGAAGAGCAGCTAGTGTTTGAGTAAATGTTGAGACTGTGTGTTGGTGACTAACGGTCTCCTCTCTGTCAGAAGAGCAGCTAGTGTTTGAGTAAATGTTGAGACTGTGTGTTGGTGACTAACGGTCTCCTCTCTCTGTCAGAAGAGCAGCTAGTGTTTGAGTAAATGTTGAGACTGTGTGTTGGTGACTAACGGTCTCCTCTCTCTGTCAGAAGAGCAGCTAGTGTTTGAGTAAATGTTGTGACTGTGTGTTGGTGGACTAACGGTCTCCTCTCTCTCTCTGTCAGAAGAGCAGCTAGTGTTTGAGTAAATGTTGAGACTGTGTGTTGGTGACTAACGGTCTCCTCTCTCTCTCTGTCAGAAGAGCAGCTAGTGTTTTAGTAAATGTTGAGACTGTGTGTTGGTGACTAACGGTCTCCTCTCTGACAGAAGAGCAGCTAGTGTTTGAGTAAATGTTGTGACTGTGTTGTGGTGACTAACGGTCTCCCTCTCTGTCAGAAGAGCAGCCTATGTGTTTGAGTAAATGTTTGTGACTGTGTGTGGTGACTAACGGTCTCCTCTCTCTCTCTGTTCAGAAGAGCAGCTAGTGTTTGAGTAAATGTTGACTGTGTGTTGGTGACTAACGGTCTCCTCTCTCTGTCAGACAGAGCAGCTAGTGTTTTGAGTAAATGTGAGACTGTGTGTTGGTGACTAACGGTCTCCTCTCTCCTGTCAGAAGAGCAGCTAGGTTTGAGTAAATGTTGTGACTGTGTGTTGGTGACTAACGGTCTCCTCTCTCTCGCTGTCAGAGGAGCAGAGTGTGTTTTGTCACAAAGATGTATTGTCGGCGGAGAAAAAGTTTTGCCGGTTGTTAGGATTTTATATCACCCGTTTTGATGGACGATTATAGGGAAGGAGGAAGAGCTTTTCAAGCCATTACTGACGGCCTCGTCAATTTAAGCTAAGCAGTTTCAACGTTTGTGTTTTACTAATTCTCCTGGTGATATAAAAAGGGGGACAGGAAATGTCATCCTACAGCAGCCAAAAAGAGGACGAGGGGGATGAGGGAGGAGAGAGGGAGGAGTAGAGGGAGGGAGAGGGATGAGGGTGGAGAGGGAGGGGAGAGTGATGAGGGTGGAGAGGGGGAGAGAGGAGGAGAGGGAGGAGTAGAGGGAGAGAGGGATGAGGGTGAGAGGGGATGAGGGAGAGAGGGGTGAGGGAGGAGAGAAGGAGTAGAGGAGAGAGGGAGAGAGGAGAATGAGGAGAGAAGGAGGAGTAGACGAGAGGGAGGAGAGAAGGAGAGAGAGGGAGAAGAGGAGAGAGCGGGAGAAGGGAGGAGAGAGAGGAGAAGGGAGAAGAGGGAGGAGAAGGAGAAGGGAGAGGAAGGAATAGAGGAGTGGGAGGCGAGGGAGGAAGAGGAGAAGGGAGGAGAGGAAGGAGAGAGAGAGAAGGGAGGAGAGAGGGAGAGGGTTTTTTTTCATTCTCTCTCTCTCTCCCCATGCTGGCATATGTAATGGTGTCAGAGGAAAGACACACAGCTACCGCTAGTGGTTCTATGAGAACCTGAAACAGGGACCTGGATTGTATAAACTGCACACGCACACAGACACACACACACACACACATACACAGACACACACACACATACAGTGTAGCATCTGAGCTAATGCAGCTGGGCTAAAGTAAACACTTGTTTAAGTATTCTGGTTGCGTCAACAACATCTCATTCTAATTCTGCTCTCTCCTATGTACAGGACCCTGGTAGAATACTAATCTAGGATTTGGTTTTGGATGGTTACTTTCCTTTCCTCCACCTCAAACAGTTGCTGTTTCTCTCTCTCTCTCTCTCTCTCTCAGTCTCTCTCCATTTCAGCAGATACACAAAGACTGATCTCTCCAGATTGCTGTTGTTGATACCCTCACTGATTAAATTCTTGTCTCTCGGTTAGGTTCGGCCTATGGCCATTAGAATGTTGTTTAACTAGGTTCAGTTAGGTTCAGCCTATGGTCATTAGAATGTTGTTTAACTACAGTAGGTTCAGTTAGGTTCAGCCTATGGTCATTAGAATGTTGTTTAACTACAGTAGGTTCAGTTAGGTTCAGCCTATAGCCATTAGAATGTTGTTTAACTACAGTAGGTTCAGTTAGGTTCAGCCTATGGCCATTAGAATGTTGTTTAACTACAGTAGGTTCAGTTAGGTTCAGCCTATGGCCATTAGAATGTTGTTTAACTAGGTTCAGTTAGGTTCAGCCTATGGCCATTAGAATGTTGTTTAACTAGGTTCAGTTAGGTTCAGCCTATGGTCATTATAATGTTGTTTAACTAGGTTCAGTTAGGTTCAGCCTATGGTCATTATAATGTTGTTTAACTAGGTTCAGTTAGGTTCAGCCTATGGCCATTAGAACGTTGTTTAGCTGGTGGGATTGTAGCCCTGGACTCTTGACCTTCAAAACACATAAAAAATCCATCAATTCAAAACCGGAAAATCCAGATTTCAGCAATAACATTTTCTAGTCCAATCAATGACAATGTATCACATGAACAGAACCTCTTAAGGATCCGCCTCTTTTTTCAATTTTCACCTAAAATGACATACCCAAATCTAACTGCCTGTAGCTCAGGCCCTGAAGCAAGGAGAGGCACATTCTTGATACCATTTGAAAGGAAGCACTTTGAAGTTTGTGGAAATGGGAAATGAATGTTGGAGAATATAACAAATTTGATCAAATACAAATAAAAAAACATGTATTTTTGTTGTATTTTTTGGTACCGTCATCTTTGAAATGCAAGAGAAAGGCTATAATGTATTATTACAGACCAGGTGCAATATGTGCAACGTTTTAGACTGATCCAATGAACCATTGCATTTCTGTTCAAAATGTTTATCAAGACTGGCCAAATGTGCCTAATTGGTATATTAATACATTTTCAAGTTCATAACTGTGCACTCTCCTCAAACAATGGTATTTCTTCACTGTAATAGCTACTGTAAACTGGACAGCGCAGTTAGATTCAAGAATTTAAGCTTTCTGCCCATATCAGAGCTGTCTATGTCCTGGGAAATGTTCTTGTTACTTACAACCTCATGCTATTCGCATTAGCCTACGTTAGCTCAACCGTCCCGAGGGGACCCACCAATCCTGTAGAGCTTAATTCACTGTTAATTCAACGAATACAGAGATAAATAAAGAAAACTTTAACTCAGATGGTTTTCTTTATGATGTTGACTTTGAGATGAAGTACACAGGCATAAACAACACAGAGCTAACACCAAAAGTTGCGGACATAAACAACACAGAACTAACACCAAGAGTCTCTGATATAAACAACACAGAGCTAACACCAAGAGTCTCAGACATAAAACAACAGAGCTAACACCAAGAGTCTCTGACACCAAGAGTCTCTGATATAAACAACACAGAGCTAACACCAAGAGACTCTGATATAAACAGCTAACACCAAGAGTCTCTGATATAAACAACACAGAGCTAACACCAAGAGACTCTGATTAAACAACACAGAGCTAACACCAAGAGTCTCTGATATAAACAACACAGAGCTAACACCAAGAGACTCTGATATAAACAACACAGAGCTAACACCAAGAGACTGACTTAAACAACACAGAGCTAACACCAAGAGACTGACTTAAACAACACAGAGCTAACACCAAGAGTCTCTGAATAAACAACACAGAGCTAACACCAAGAGTCTCTGATATAAACAACACAGAGCTAACACCAACAGTCTCTGACATAAACCACAGAGCTAACACCAAGATCTCTGAATAACACACAGAGCTACACCAAGAGTCTCTGTATAAACAACACAGAGCTAACACCAAGAGACTCTGATATAAACACACAGAGCTAACACCAAGAGTCTCTGATATAAACACAGAGCTAACACCAAGAGTCTCTGATATAAACAACACAGAGCTAACAGAGTCTCTGATATAAACACGAGCTCACCAGAGTCTCTGATATAAACACACAGAGCTAACACCAAGAGTCTCTGATATAAACAACACAGAGCTAACACCAAGAGTCTCTGATAAACAACAGAGCTAACACCAAGAGTCTCTGATATAAACACACAGAGCTAACACCAAGAGTCTCTGATAAACAACACAGAGCTAACACCAAGTCTCAAACATAAACAACACAGAGCTAACACCAAGAGTCTCTGATATAACACAGAGCTAACACCAAGAGTCTCTGATATAAACAACACAGAGCTAACACCAAGAGTCCTGATATAAACAACAGAGCTAACACCAAGAGTCTCTGATATAAACAAACAGAGCTAACACCAAGTCTCTGATATAAACAACACAGAGCTAACACCAAGAGACTGATTTAAACAACACAGAGCTAACACCAAGTCTCTGATATAAACAACACAGAGCTAACACCAACAGTCTCTGATATAAACACAGAGCTAACACCAAGATTCTCTGATATAAACAACACAGAGCTAACACCAAGAGTCTCTGATATAAACAACACAGAGCTAACACCAAGTCTGATATAAACAACACAGAGCTAACACCAAGAGTCTCTGATAAACACACAGAGCTAACACCAATATCTCTGATATAAACACAGAGCTAACACCAAGAGTCTCTGATATAAACACAGAGCTAACACCAGAGTCTCTGATATAAACAACACAGAGCTAACACCTAGAGTCTCTGATATAAACAACACAGAGCTAACACCTGAGTCTCTGATATAAACAACACAGAGCTAACACCAAGAGTCTCTGATATAAACACAGAGCTAACACCAAGAGTCTCTGATATAAACAACACAGAGCTAACACCAAGAGTCTCTGATATAACAACACAGAGCTAACACCAAGTCTCTGACATAAACAACACAGAGCTAACACCAATAGTCTCTGATATAACACAGAGCTAACACCAAGAGTCTCTGATATAAACACAGAGCTAACACCAAGAGTCTCTGATATAAACACAGAGCTAACACCTAGAGTCTCTGATATAAACAACACAGAGCTACACCTAGAGTCTCTGATATAAACAACACAGAGCTAACACCAAGAGTCTCTGATATAAACAACACAGAGCTAACACCAAGTCTCTGATATAAACACAGAGCTAACACCTATCTCTGATATAAACAACACAGAGCTAACACCTAGAGTCTCTGATATAAACAACACAGAGCTAACACCAGAGTCTCTGATATAAACAACACAGAGCTAACACCAAGAGTCTCTGATATAAACACAGAGCTAACACCTAGAGTCTCTGACATAAACAACACAGAGCTAACACCAAGAGTCTCTGATAACACAGAGCTAACACCAAGAGTCTCTGACATAACAACACGAGCTAACACCAAGAGTCTCTGACATAAACAACACAGAGCTAACACCAAGAGTCTCTGATATAAACACAGAGCTAACACCAAGAGTCTCTGACATAAACAACACAGAGCTAACACCTAGAGTCTCTGATATAAACAACACAGAGCTAACACCTAGAGTCTCTGATATAACAAACACAGAGCTAACACCTAGAGTCTCTGATATAAACAACACAGAGCTAACACCTAGAGTCTCTGATATAAACAACACAGAGCTAAACCCTAGAGTCTCTGATATAACACACACAGAGCTAACACCAAGAGTCTCTGATATAAACAACACAGAGCTAACACCAAGAGTCTCTGATATAAACACAGAGCTAACACCAAGAGACCTCTGATAGAAACAACACAGAGCTAACACCAAAGAGTCTCTGACATAAAACAACACAGAGCTAACCCAAGAGTCTCTGATATAAACACAGAACTAACACCAATAATCTCAGACATGAACAACACAGAGCTAACACCTAGAGTCTCAGACACTAATTGGGAAGAGTCGGTGGATGGAAAAAATGGCAGCCGTTTGCAGTCTAATTAGACAGCTTTATACATCCCTTTCATCAGATGATTATCCATCAGTTGTGCAATGCATCGGCTCTCTGAAAAGGTCACAATAAATTCACAATTGATTAGCTTTTTCCTTTCTACTATAAGAAACATACCCAGACGTTACCTAGTCTCTTCAGGACTGTAAACAACATAACCAGTCTAGTGAACTAGTCTCTTCAGGACTGTAACACATAACAGTCTAGTGAACTAGTCTCTTCAGGACTGTAAACAACATAACCAGTCTAGTGAACTAGTCTCTTCAGGACTGTAAACAACATAACCAGTCTAGTGAACTAGTCTCTTCAGGACTGTAAACAACATAACCAGTCTAGTGAACTAGTCTCTTCAGGACTGTAAACAACATAACCAGTCTAGTGAACTAGTCTCTTCAGGACTGTAAACAACATAACCAGTCTAGTGACTAGTCTCTTCAGGACTGTAAACAACATAACCAGTCTAGTGAACTAGTCTCTTCAGGACTGTAAACAACATAACCTCTAGTGAACTAGTCTCTTCAGGACTGTAAACAACATAACCAGTCTAGTGAACTAGTCTCTTCAGGACTGTAAACAACATAACCAGTCTAGTGAACTAGTCGCTTCAGGACTGTAAACAACATAACCAGTCTAGTGAACTAGTCTCTTCAGGACTGTAAACAACATAACCAGTCTAGTGAACTAGTCTCTTCAGGACTGTAAACAACATAACCAGTCTAGTGAACTAGTCTCTTCAGGACTGTAAACACATAACCAGTCTAGTGAACTAGTCTCTTCAGGACTGTAAACAATAACCAGTCTAGTGAACTAGTCTCTTCAGAACTGTAAACAACATAACCAGTCTAGTGAACTAGTCTCTTCAGGACTGTAAACAACATAACCAGTCTAGTGAACTAGTCTCTTCAGGACTGTAAACAACATAACCGTCTAGTGAACTAGTCTCTTCAGGACTGTAAACAACATAACCAGTCTAGTGAACTAGTCTCTTCAGGACTGTAAACAACATAACCAGTCTAGTGAACTAGTCTCTTCAGGACTGTAAACAACCATAACCAGGTCTAGTGAAACCTAGTCTCTTCAGGACTGTAAACAACATAACCAAGTCTAGTGAACTAGTCTCTTCAGGATGGTAAACAAACCTACCCATATCTAGTGAACTGGTCTTCTTCAGGGGACTGTAAACAACATAACCCATCTAGTGAACTAGGACAAACCAATGCAGGTGTAGCATTATGCACTGATTAGTACTAAGGACGTTCCTCTGATCTTCCTGATTGTAACCATTTCCAGGTTTATCTTAGCAGCCTAAGCTGGTGATGGTGGTGTCCTATATGACAGTGTCCTAGTTGGACCTTCAGCTTCCTACCTCCTGTGTTCTCCCAGCACAGTGAGACTGAGCCAGGCCTACAGATTGCTGCACCACACAGTCTGAACATGTGGGGTAGAAGGATGTGTGGAGCCACTTTACACACTGCTAACTCATTACTGCATCTTTCATCTGCAACTACAGAACACATATGGTGTCTCTCTCGCTCTGAAACAGCCTGTCTGCTGTCTCCTCTCTGAAACAGAAACCACAGCCTGTGTTTGGTGTGGTTTGTGATGGGTGTGTGTGTGTGTGTGATGGGTGTGGTGTGTGTGTGTGTGGTGTTGTTGAGCATTTCATTCTTTAGTGTTGTACATGTGTTTTTATGGATATTTCTATTTTATCAGTGTGTATGGTTTCTTTTGAATGTGTTTCCATTTTACATTTTAGTCATTTAGCAGACGCTCTTATCCAGAGCGACTTACAGTAGTGAATGCATACATTTCAGTTTCATGCATTTTTTTGTTTTTGTTTTGTTTTTTGTACTGGCCCCCCGTGGAATCGAACCCACAACCCTGGCGTTGCCAAAATCAAATCAAATCAATGTATTTATATAGCCCTTCGTATATCAGCTGAAATCTCAAAGTGCTGTACAGAAACCCAGCCTAAAACCCCAAACAGCAAGCAATGCAGGTGAAAGAAGCACGGTGGCTAGGAAAAAACTCCCTTGGAAAAACTCCCCTAGAAAGGCCAAAAACCTAGGAAGAAACCTAGTAGAGGAACCAGGCTATGAGGGGTGGCCAGTCTCTTCTGGCTGTGCCGGGTGGATATTATAACAGAACATGGTCAAGATGTTAAAATGTTCATAAATGACCAGGCATGGTCAAATAATAATAATCATAGTAGTTGTCGAGGGTGCAACAAGCACGTCCGGTGAACAGGTCAGGGTTCCGTAGCCGCAGGCATAACAGTTGAAACTTGGAGCAGCAGCATGGCCAGGTGGACTGGGAACAGCAAGGAGTCATCATGCCAGGTAGTCCTGAGGCATGGTCCTAGGGCTCAGGGTCCTCCGAGAGAGAGAAAGAAAAGAGAAAGAGAGAATTAGAGAGAGCATATTTACATTCACACAGGACACCGGATAAGACAAGAGAATACTCCAGATGAAACAGACTGACCCTAGCCCCCCGGCACATAAACTACTGCAGCATAAATACTGGAGGCTGAGACAGGAGGGATCAGAAGACACTGTGGCCCCATCCGATGATACCCCCGGACAGGGCCAACAGGAAGGATATAACCCCACCCACTTTGCCAAAGCACAGCCCCCACACCACTAGAGGGATGTCTACAACCACCAACTTACCGTCCGTAGACAAGGCCGAGTATAGCCCACAAAGATCTCCGCCATGGCACAACCCAAGGGGGGGGGCGCCAACCCAGACAGGAAGACCACGCACACACCATGCTCTACCAACTGAGCCACAGGGAAGACTGTTTATATGCACAGTTTCAGTGTTCCTGTGTGTGTGTGTGTGTGTGTGTGTGTGTGTGTGTGTGTGGTGTGTGTGTGTGTGTGTGTGTGTGTGTGTGTGTGGTGTGTGTGTGTGTGTGCTGTGTGTGTGTGTGTGTGTGTGTGTGTGTGTGTGTGAGGGTTGTGAAAGCCTACCATATGTGCCTGCATTGTGTAGTGTGGTGTGTTTCAGTGAGTGATGGTGATATCTCCACGAGGGGCCCTTGAAATCAGGCCTTCAATTCCCTTTAATAGTTGAGAGGCCTGCTAGTCTGATTGGATTCTTGATAGCTTTCTCCTCTCTCTCCCTCTGTCTCTCTCCCTCTCTCTTTCCATGTTCTGTCTGTCTGTCTGTCTGTCTGTCTGTCTGTCTCCACGTCTGTCTGTCTGTCTCTCTGTCTCTCTGTCTCTCTGTCTCTCTGTCTCTCTGTCTCTCTGTCTCTCTGTCTCTCTGTTCTCTTCCTCCATCTGTTCCTGTATATCTTCCTCTTTTTTCTACCTTTGTTTCTTGTGATGTGAAGATGGTTGTGTCCCAAATGGCAACTGTTTCCCAGTGCACTACTTTAGACCAGGGCCCAGAGGGATTAAGATGCCATTTGGGACTATATAGGAATTAGGATGACGTTTGCCACTATATAGGAATCAGGATGGGTTTTGCCATGATATAGGGATTAGGGTGGATTTTGCCATTATATAGGGATTAGGGTGGATTATGCCATGATATAGGGATTAGGGAGCCATTTGGGACCATATAGGGATTAGGGTGGATTTTGCCATTATATAGGATTAGGATGCCATTTGGGACTATATAGGGATTAGGGTGGATTTTGCCATTATATAGGATTAGGATGCCATTTTGCCATTATATAGGGATTAGGGTGGATTATGCCATGTTATAGGGATTAGGGTGTCATTTGGGACTATATAGGGATTAGGGTGGATTATGTCATTATATAGGGATTAGGGTGGATTTTGCCATTATATAGGGATTAGGTGTCATTTTGCCATTATACAGGGATTAGGGTGTCATTTTGCCTTTATACAGGGATTAGGGTGTCATTTTGCCATTATACAGGGATTAGGGTGTCATTTTGCCGTTATACAGAGATTAGGGTGTCATTTTGCCATTATACAGGGATTAGGGAGTCATTTTGCCATTATACAGGGATTAGGGTGTAATTTTGCCATTATATAGGGATTAGGGTGGATTATGCCATGTTATAGGGATTAGGGAGCCATTTGGGACTATATAGGGATTAGGGTGGATTATGCCATTATACAGGGATTAGGGAGCCATTTGGGACTATATAGGGATTAGGGTGGATTATGCCATGATATAGGGATTAGGAGCCATTTGGGACTATACAGAGATTAGGGTGTAATTTTGCCGTTATATAGGGATTAGGGTGTCATTTTGCCCTTATACAGGGATTAGGGTGTCATTTTGCCATTATACAGGGATTAGGGTGTCATTTTGCCATTATACAGGGATTAGGGTGTCATTTTGCCCTTATACAGGATTAGGGTGTCATTTTGCCGTTATACAGGGATTAGGGTGTCATTTTGCCGTTATACAGGGATTAGGATGGAATTTTGCCATTATACAGGGATTAGGGTGTCATTTTGCCATTATACAGGGATTAGGGTGTCATTTTGCCGTTATATAGGGATTAGGGTGTCATTTTGCCGTTATACAGGGATTAGGGTGTCATTTTGCCATTATACAGGGATTAGGGTGTCATTTTGCCGTTATACAGGGATTAGGGTGTCATTTTGCCGTTATACAGGGATTAGGGAGTCATTTTGCCGTTATACAGGGATTAGGATGTCATTTTGCCGTTATACAGGGATTAGGGTGTAATTTTGCCGTTATACAGGGATTAGGGTGTCATTTTGCCGTTATACAGTGATTAGGGTGTAATTTTGCCGTTATACAGGGATTAGGGTGTCATTTTGCCGTTATACAGGGATTAGGGTGTCATTTTGCCGTTATACAGGGATTAGGGTGTCATTTTGCCGTTATACAGGGATTAGGGAGTCATTTTGCCGTTATACAGGGATTAGGGTGTCATTTTGCCGTTATACAGGGATTAGGGTGTCATTTGCCGTTATACAGGGATTAGGGAGTCATTTTGCCGTTAACAGGGATTAGGGTGTCATTTTGCCGTTATACAGGGATTAGGGTGTCATTTTGCCGTTATACAGGGATTAGGGTGTCATTTTGCCGTTATACAGGGATTAGGGTGTAATTTGCCGTTATACAGGGATTAGGGTGTCATTTTGCCGTTATACAGTGATTAGGGTGTAATTTTGCCGTTATACAGGGATTAGGGTGTCATTTTGCCGTTATACAGGGATTAGGGTGTCATTTTGCCGTTATACAGGGATTAGGGTGTCATTTTGCCGTTATACAGGATTAGGGAGTCATTTTGCCGTTATACAGGGATTAGGGTGTCATTTTGCCGTTATACAGGGATTAGGGTGTCATTTTGCCGTTATACAGGGATTAGGGTGTCATTTTGCCGTTATACAGGGATTAGGGTGTCATTTTGCCGTTATACAGGGATTAGGGAGTCATTTTGCCGTTATACAGGGATTAGGATGTCATTTTGCCGTTATACAGGGATTAGGGTGTCATTTTGCCGTTATACAGGGATTAGGGTGTCATTTTGCCGTTATACAGGGATTAGTGTGTCATTTTGCCGTTATACAGGGATTAGGGTGTCATTCGGAACACACACGTCTTGTTGTCAGGTAGTATCTCTGATCTGGTATTTTAAAGAAAACTGCCTTTAGTTCAACATTTCCCCAGTATGAATAATGATGTATTGGTTCATTCCTGTTGGATGCACATATGTAATACACATGTAATAGAGATGTAGCACACATGTAATACACATGTATACACATGTAATACACACATGTAATACACATCTATAAAGTTCTGGACTGTGATATGTGTTTTGTTTATGTACCTAGTTGAAGTCGCTCTGTATAAATGTCAAGTTAATGAATTGCAATCCTTTTCTGATGTTTTATTTTGACTGGTGGTGTTGACCTCTTAAGGATAAGTTCAGGTATAACATCGATAATGTTTATCAATGAAGATGAGAGGTATTGTTGGTGAATTCATAAACACTACAGTTCTCCAGCTCAGGATTTCTAGATTGTTTTGATAAATCCATAGTGGTCTGTGACAGTATGGACAACTGCGGTCATCCTCAAACAGTTCAGGGCTTTTAATGAACAAACTGTTGATGTCTTCATGACTAGATATACCAACACAACATCCAACAGGAAAACTTGCAAATGTACACTTCCGGGTCAAACGTTTAAAAACACCTACTCATTCAAGGGTTTTTCTTTATTTTGACTATTTTCTACATTGCATAACTATAAAATAACACTTATGGAATCATGCAGTAACCATAAAAGTGTTAAACAAATCAAAATATATTTTAATTTGAGATTCTTTGCTTACTTTGAATAATCTCAAATATAAAATATATTTTGATTTGTTTAACAATTTTTGGGGGGTTACTACATGATTCCATAAGTGTTATTTCATAGTTTGAAGTCATCACTATTATTCTACAATGAAGAAAGTAGTAAAAAATAAAGAAAAACCCTTAAATGAGCTGTTGTTATAAACCTTTGGACCGGTAGTGTCCTGTGGTTCTTCAGGCACCACTGTAACAACACAAAGCTTTCTTTTACTGAGACTTGCACCAATCTATGTAATTGTTTAATTTATATCTTTATTTTAATCATCTTTTACATTTAGTACCAACACGTCATGCACTTGATGGAGTTAGTTTATCACTATTCACTGTTGACCTCTCCAGGTCCCTGTCATTCAACCATTAATCTGTCCATGGTTAGTGTATAGATCATTCAACCATTAATCTGTCCATGGTTAGTGTATAGATCATTCAACCATTAATCTGTCCATGGTTAGTGTATAGATCATTCAACCATTAATCTGTCCATGGTTAGTGTATAGATCATTCAACCATTAATCTGTCCATGGTTAGTGTATAGATCATTCAACCATTAATCTGTCCATGGTAAGTGTATAGATCATTCAACCATTAATCTGTCCATGGTTAGTGTATAGATCATTCAACCATTAATCTGTCCATGGTTAGTGTATAGATCATTCAACCATTAATCTGTCCTGGTTAGTGTATAGATCATTCAACCATTAATCTGTCCGTGGTTAGTGTATAGATCATTCAACCATTAATCTGTCCGTGGTTAGTGTATAGATCATTCACCATTACTCTGTCCTGGTTGTGTATAGATCATTCACCATTAATCTGTCCGTGGTTAGTGTATAGATCATTCACCAATTAATTTGCCATGGTTAGTGTATGATTTCAACATTAATCTGTCCATGGTTAGTGTATAGGATCATTCAACCATAATCTGGCCATGGTTAGTGTATAGATCATTCAACCATTAATCTGTCCATGGTTAGTGTATAGAGTCATTCAACCATTAATCTGTCCATGGTTAGTGTATAGATCATTCAACCATTAATCTGTCCATGGTTAATGTATAGATCATTCAACCATTAATCTGTCCATGGTTAGTGTATAGATCATTCAACCATTAATCTGTCCGTGGTTAGTGTATAGATCATTCAACCATTAATCTGTCCGTGGTTAGTGTATAGATCATTCAACCATTAATCTGTCCATGGTTAGTGTATAGATCATTCAACCATTAATCTGTCCATGGTTAGTGTATAGATCATTCAACCATTAATCTGTCCATGGTTAGTGTATAGATCAGTCAACCATTCTGTCCATGGTTAGTGTATAGATCATTCAACCATTAATCTGTCCATGGTTAGTGTATAGATCATTCAACCATTAATCTGTCCATGGTAGTGTATAGATCATTCAACCATTAATCTCTCCATGGTTAATGTATATCATTCAACCATTATCTGTCCATGGTTAGTGTATAGATCATTCAACCATTAATCTGTCCATGGTTAGTGTATAGATCATTCAACCATTAATCTGTCCATGGTTAGTGTATAGATCATTCAACCATTAATCTGTCCATGGTTAGTGTATAGATCATTCAACCATGCACATCATAATCAGCCCAGGCCTCATTAACCTAGCCTGACCTCTCTGTTCCAGATGATTCAATTCCTGTTGTTTACTACCTCCGGGGGGGTCCAGTCATTACTCCATCCCTCTACTCCTCCCCCCTCTCCTCCATCATCTCTCCATCAGTCACTCAGTCTCTGACAGTCCAGCCAAATGCCATGGAAGGTGAACAGCATGCTGTATTGATCTCCTGTCAATGCTGTGAAGGAACAGGGCAGGCCAGGAAGAAGCAGATATTATTACAGCAGGGGGTCGTGGACTGGGGGGTGGGGTTTCTTTTACCTTCTCTCTTCCGCTCTCTCTCTCTGTCTCTCTCTCTTTCCCTCTCTCCCTGTCTCTCTCTCTTTCCCTCTCTCTCTTTCTCTCTCTCCCTGTCTCTCTCTCTCTCTTTCCCTCTCTCCCTGTCTCTCTATCTCTCTCTCTTTCCCTCTCTCCTGTCCTCTATCTCTCTCTCTTTCCCTCTCTCCCTGTCTCTCTATCTCTCTCTCTTTCCCTCTTTCCATCTCTCTCTTTCCCTCTCTCCCTGTCTCTCTCTCTCTCTTTCTCTCTCTCTCTGTCTCTCTCTCTCTCTCCCTGTCTCTCTCTCTCTCTCTCTCTCTCTCTCTCCCTCTCTCTCTCTCTCTCAATTCAATTCAACGGGCTTTATTGGCATGGGAAACATATGTTTACATTGCCAAAACAAGTGACATAGATAATAAACAAAAGTGAAATAAACAATAAAAGTGAACAGTAAACATTACACTCACAAAAGTTCCAAAAGAATGAAGACATTTGAAATGTCATATTATGTGCAAATAGTTAAAGTACAAAAGGGAAAATAAATAAACATAAATATAGGTTGTATTTACAATGGTGTTTGTTCTTCACTGGTTGACCTTTTCTTGTGGCAACAGGTCACAGTCTTGCCTGCTGTGATGGCAACACTGTGGTATTTTCACACAGTAGAATATGGGAGTTCATCAAAACTGGATTTGTTCTTTCTTATTCTTTGTGGATCTGGGTAATCTGATGCGAAATATTGTGTCTCTACTATGGTCTACATTGGAAGGAGATTAGGAAGTGCCAGCTCAGTTTCCACCTCATCTAAAATGGTCCTACCATTGGGCAGAGATTAGGAAGTGCAGCTCCAGTTTCCACCTCTTGCGGCCCAATGACAACCATACCCTCATGATATAACCCAATAAAGCTTTGGTCAAAAGTAGTAGCACTATTTGAGTTAGTAGGTTTCCATTTGGGAACACAGACCCAGCAGCCTCTCATCCAGGTGTTACAGAACAGAAGGGATCCAATTGGGACACACACCCAGCAGCCTCTCATCCAGGCATATCGAACAGTAGGGATCCATTTGGGGACACAGGCCCAGCAGCCTCTCATCCAGGCATATAGAACAGAAGGGATCCATTTGGGACACAGACCCAGCAGCCTCTCATCCAGGCATATAGAACAGAAGGTTTCCATTTGGGACACAGGCCCAGCAGCCTCTCATCCAGGCATATAGAACAGAAGGTTTCCATTTGGGACACAGACCCAGCAGCCTCTCATCCAGGCCTCTCATCCAGGCATATAGAACAGTAGGGATCCATTTGGGACACAGACCTAGCAGCCTCTCATCCAGGGCATATAGAACAGAAGGGATCCATTTGGGACAACAGACCCAGCAGCCTCTCATCAGGCATATAGAACACGTAGGGATCCATTTTGGGACACAGACCCAGCAGCCTCTCATCCAGGCATATAGAACAGTAGGTTTCCATTTGGGACACAGACCCTGCAGCCTCTCATCCAGGCATATAGATATTTAAATGACACCCTCTCCACACTCCCCCCCCACCTTCCCCTCTGCTCTCAGGCAATGTTTTAATTTCCTTAGCTTCAATAGAACAAGATATTTTGTCCACAAAAGAGGTGAATTTCCATAGTGGTTAAGAGCTAATAGAAGGTAAAAGAGAATCTAATTCTGAGGCTGTTCTTTCTGGCAGCAGCCAGTGATTCACTTCCTCATTGAAATTCATTATTTTTCTAATGTTTTGTATTAAAAGGGAGAGGTTTGGTGTGGTGTGTGTGTTGTGTGTGTGTGTGTGTGTGTGCTGTGTGTGTGTGTGTTGTGTGTGTGTGTGTGTGTGTGTGTGTGTGTGTACATGAGTGTTTGAAGATAGGTTACATGTCTAATTGTAATGAAGCTTTCATAGTCGAGTACTTTTTTAAACAGGGTAATAGAGAGAGAAAACAGGGTACGTTTAAACAGGATAATAGAGAGAGGAAACAGAGAGTAACTTTTTAAACAGGGTAATAGAGAGAGGAAACAGAGTACTTTTTAAACAGGGTAATAGAGAGAGGAAACAGAGAGTACTTTTTAAACAGGTAATAGAGAGAGAAAACAGATAACTTTTTAAACAGGGTAATAGAGAGAGGAACAGAGGGTACTTTTTAAACAGGGTAATAGAGAGAGGAAACTGAAAGTACTTTTTAAACAGGGTAATAGAGAGAGAAACAGAGGGTACTTTTTAAACAGGGTAATAGAGAGAGGAACAGAGGCTACTTTTTAAACAGGGTAATAGAGAGAGGAAACAGAGTACTTTTTAAACAGGGTAATAGAGAGAAACAGAGAACTTTTAAACAGGGTAATAGAGAGAGGAACAGAGAACTTTTAAACAGGGTAATAGAGAGAGGAAACAGATACTTTTAAACAGGGTAATAGAGAGAGGAAACGCGCTACTTTTTAAACAGGGTAATAGAGAGGAAACAGATAACTTTTTAAACAGGGTAATAGAGAGAGGAAACAGAGAATACTTTTTAAACAGGTAATAGAGAGAGGAAACTGCGAGTACTTTTTAACAGGGTAATAGAGAGGAACAGAGGGTACTTTTTAAACAGGGTATAGAGAGAGGAAACAGATAACTTTTAAACAGGGTAATAGAGAGAGGAAACGAGAACTTTTTAAACAGGTAATAGAGAGGAAACAGAGGTACTTTTTAAACAGGTAAAGAGAGAGGAAACAGGGGACGTTTTAAACGGGTAATAGAGAGAGGAAACAGGGACGTTTTAAACAGGGTAAGATAAGAGAGGAAACAGAGGCTACTTTTTAAACATTAATAGAGAGAAACAGAGGCTACTTTTTAAACAGGGTAATAGAGAGAGGAAACAGAGAACTTTTTAAACAGGGTATAGAGAGAGGAAACTGAGAGTACTTTTTAAAACAGGGTAATAGATAGAGGAAACTGAAAGTACTTTTAAACAGGTAAAGAGAGAGGAAACGAAAGTACTTTTTAAACAGGGTAATAGAGAGAGGAAACAGAGAACTTTTTAAACAGGGTAATAGAGATAGAAACTGAATACTTTTTAAACAGGGTATAGAGAGAGGAAACTGAGAGTACTTTTTAAACAGGGTATAGAGAGAGAGAAACTGAGAGTACTTTTTAAACAGGTAAGAGAGAGGAAACTGAGAGTACTTTTTAAACAGGGTAATAGAGAGAGGAAACTGAAAGTACTTTTTAAACAGGGTAATAGAGACGCGAAACAGGGTACGTTTTAAACAGGGTAAGAGAGAACAGATAACTTTTAAACAGGGTAATAGAGAGAGGAAACTGAATACTTTTTAAACAGGGTAATAGAGAGAGAAACAGAGGGTACTTTTTAAACGGGTAATAGAGAGAGGAAACTGAGAGTACTTTTTAAACAGGTAATAGAGAGAGGAAACTGTCCACCGTGTGTGCGTTTAAGTATATATGTTTGTATTTCTCCTCTCCTCACCTCCTCTTCCCCTCCCCTCCCCCCACTTCTCTCCTCTCCACCTCTCATCTCCTCCTCTCTCCTTCTCTCCTCTCCAGCTCTCCTCTCCAGCTCTCCTCTCCAGCTCTCCTCTCCTCCTCTCCTCTCCTCCTCTCCTCTCCTCCTCTCCTCTCCTCTCCACCTCTCATCTCCTCCTCTCTCCTCCTCGCCTCCACTTCTCTCCTCTCCACCTCACCTCTCCACCTCTCCTCTCCTCTCCCCTCTCCTCTCCTCTCCTCCTCTCCTCTCCTTCCCCTGAGTTTTCTGTGTGACCTCCGTGACAGAGAGCCACACAAACACAGAGAAGGAGCCAAAGGAGCTTCTGATTGAAGACTCTCATCTGTCATCTGGATGTTTTGTAGCGTCGCCAGACCCCACACACACACACACTACACCACACCACTCTCTGCCAGCAGCCCAGACGTCACAGTGCATGCACAGGGGCTGTTGTGGGGCCTAATCAGGATGGGTTTTGTGGTACAGCCTCTGAGTGGCATCGCTATCTCAATGGGCACTTACAGGATTTAACCATCTGGCCTGGGCTTAGTGACTAACCCTCCAACCATACATTATATTGAGGCCCACATGGCTGGGGGCTGGGCTGCATGGGGCTGCATGGGGCTGCATGGGCTGCATGGGCTGCATGGGGCTGGGGTCTGGGGCTGCATGGGGCTGCATGGGCTGCATGGGCCTGCATGGGCCTGCATGGGCCTGCATGGGGCTGCATGGGCCTGCGGGGCTGCATGGCTGCATGGGGCTCCATGGGGCTGCATGGGCTGCATGGGGTTGCATGGTGCTGCATGGGGCTGCATGGGCTGCATGGGGCTGCATGGGCTGATGGGGCTGGGGTCTGGGGCTGCATGGGGCTGGGTTCTGGGGCTGGGGCTGCATGGGGCTGGCATGGGGCTGCATGGGGCTGCA
>NW_021822362.1:864342-885114 GCF_901001165.1 Salmo trutta | reverse complement strand
GAGAGAGAGAGAGAGAGAGAGCTTGGGGACATTGATGGAGGCGTTAAGTGATAAGGGGACAGCTGGTGTGTGACTTGGTTATTAAGTGCAGGACAGAGAGCAGCAGAAGGTCACAGTAGGTGTGTGTGTGTGTGTGTGTGTGTGTGTGTGTGTGTGTGTGTGTGTGTGTGTGTGTGCGTAGAGGGCAGAAGAGCTAGGGAAGAGTCATTCAGGTTAACCATAGAAGTTAAATGGAACACCTGGATACTTCTAGAAGTCTTCTATAACAACCGTTGGATGGAAGTTCTAGAAGAAAAGTTGGAAGTTCTAAAGCAGCGGTACTGAACTCTGATCCTACGAGGTCCGGAGCCTGCTGGTTCTGACCCTACGAGGTCCGGAGCCTGCTGGTTCTGACCCTACGAGGTCCGGAGCCTGCTGGTTCTGACCCTACGAGGTCCGGAGCCTGCTGGTTCTGACCCTACGAGGTCCGGAGCCTGCTGGTTCTGACCCTACGAGGTCCGGAGCCTGCTGGTTCTGACCCTACGAGGTCCGGAGCCTGCTGGTTCTGAGCCTATGAGTTCTTAGAATGAGTTCATAGAATGAGTTCATACAGTGAGTTCTTAGAATGAGTTCATAGGACGAGTTCATAGGATGAGTTCATAGGATGAGTTCATAGGACGAGTTCATAGGATGCTGAATGTATTTTTCCATACATGAAAAAGCGTCTGTGTTTCTTTGAGCGCCTGGAGGTTGATATGGCACTAGAACGTACGTGTGTGTGTGACATGACTCTGAAGATGAGAACAAATGGATTCACTTGTTATTCAGTCACACACAGCTTTTAGATGACTAAAGAGTAGCCTCTCTCCCTCTCCAATTCAAGGGCTTTATCGGCATGGGAAACATGTGTTTACATTGCCCAATCAAGATAAATAGATCATAAACAAAAGGGAAATAAACAATAAAAATGAGCAGTAAACATTACACTCACATTACATTACACTCAATAAAGACATTTTAAATGTCATATTATGTATATATACGGTGTTGTAATGATGTGCAAATAGTTAAAGTCTGAAAGGGAAAATAATGGTGTTTGTTCTTCACTGGTTGCCCTTTTCTTGTAGCAACAGGTCACACATCTTGCTGCTGTGATGTCACACTGTGGTATTTCACCCAGTAGATATGGGAGTTTATCAAAGTCGGGTTTGTTTTCTAATTCTTTGTGGATCTGTGTAATCTGAGGGAAATATGTCTCTAATATGGTCATACATTTGGCAGGAGGTTAGGAAGTGCAGCTCACTCTTTGTCTCTCTGTCTCTCTCTCTGTGTATGTGTGTGTGCGTGTGTGTGTGTGTGTGTATGTGTGTGTGTGTGTGTGTGTGTGTGTGTGTGTCTGTGTGTCTGTGTGTCTGTCTGTGTGTGTGTGTGTGTGTCTGTGTGTGTGTGTGTGTGTGTGTGTGTGTGTGTGTGTGTGTGTGTGTGTGTGTGTGTGTGTGTGTGTGTGTGTGTGTGTGTGTGTGTGTGTGTGTGTAATAGAATTCCACCCTAGCCAGCTACGTCCCCTTCTCCTGTCTCTACTCAATACAGAAGATGGATGGTACGCACACACACACACACACACAGACACACACACACACACACACACACACACACACACACACACACACACACACACACACACACACACACACACACACACACAGACACACACACACACACACACACACACACAGACACACACACACACACACACACACACAGACATACTAAATACCAGAGATAGATGGTTTCCCCCAGGCTGAGAATTACAATCATTTTAACTGGATTAGACCTGTCTCTACGGGGCCTTGAGTTCCTGAGGAAGAGGAGTGTGTGAGTGTGACTGTGAGTGTGACTGTGTGTGTGACTGTGTGTGACAGAAAGTGTGTGTGGGTGACTGTGTGTGTTACTGTGTGTGTGTGCGACTGTCAGTGTGAGTGTGTGTGACAGAAAGTGTGTGTGTGTGTGTGTGTGTGTGTGTGTGTCATCGCTGATTGGAGCTCTGACCCCTCCCGCTCGTCAGGAAATGCAGCTGTCTCTGCAATGACCAACTCCTTCTCCAGCTTGATAAAAGCCAGTGTTCCTGCCCCAGGGAAGAGAGTTTTTCATTGTACTTCCTGTGTTGGTTGTTGGTCAGTGAAAGTTTTGTGGATGTTATTTTTGTAGCTGCTCCTTCAGGAGGTATGTGTGGGCCAATAGGACTCAGTGTTTTGTCATTATTGAAATTGTTCACTTAAAGTATTAGTAATTATTCTGTTTAATTTGTTCCCAGGCGGGGAAGGGGAAGGCACCTTGGGAGAATTTAGGCAGGAGGCCTGTGGGCATACATAACCCGTAGTATTTACTCTGTCTATGCACACTAGGTAAGACCTGGGCGGACCACCCCCTGTATTTTGGTTAGTGCACCAGGTGGTGCTAAAGGTTAGATAAGTAGTGGGTAGGTCACCAGGTGGTGCTAAAGGTTAGGTAAGTAGCGGGTAGGTCACCAGGTGGTGCTAGTTAGGTAAGTAGTGGGTAGGTCACCAGGTGGTGCTAGTTAGGGAAGTAGTGGGTAGTGCACCAGGTGGTGCTAAAGGTTAGGTAAGTAGTGGGTCGGTCACCAGGTCGTGCTAAAGGTTAGGTAAGTAGTGGGTAGTGCATCAGGTGGTGCTAAAGGTTAGGTAAGTAGTGGGTCGGTCACCAGGTCGTGCTAAAGGTTAGGTAAGTAGTGGGTAGTGCACCAGGTGGTGCTAAAGGTTAGGTAAGTAGTGGGTAGGTCACCAGGTGGTGCTAGTTAGGTAAGTAGTGGGTAGTGCACCAGGTGGTGCTAAAGGTTAGGTAAGTAGTGGGTAGGTCACCAGGTGGTGCTAGTTAGGTAAGTAGTGGGTAGGTCACCAGGTGGTGCTAAAGGTTAGGTGGGTAGTGCACCAGGTGGTGCTAGTTAGGTAAGTAGTGGGTAGGTCACCAGGTGGTGCTAAAGGTTAGGTAAGTAGTGGGTAGGTCACCAGGTGGTGCTAAAGTTTAGGTAAGTAGTGGGTAGGTCACCAGGTGGTGCTAGTTAGGGAAGTAGTGGGTAGTGCACCAGGTGGTGCTAGTTAGGGAAGTAGTGGGTAGGTCACCAGGTGGTGCTAAAGGTTAGGTAAGTAGTGGGTAGGTCACCAGGTGGTGCTAAAGGTTAGGTAAGTAGTGGGTAGGTCACCAGGTGGTGCTAAAGGTTAGGTAAGTAGTGGGTAGTGCACCAGGTGGTGCTAGTTAGGGAAGTAGTGGGTAGTGCACCAGGTGGTGCTAAAGGTTAGGTAAGTAGTGGGTAGGTCACCAGGTGGTGCTAAAGTTTAGGTAAGTAGTGGGTAGGTCACCAGGTGGTGCTAGTTAGGTAAGTAGTGGGTAGGTCACCAGGTGGTGCTAGTTAGGTAAGTAGTGGGTAGTGCACCAGGTGGTGCTAGTTAGGTAAGTAGTGGGTAGTGCACCAGGTGGTGCTAGTTAGGCAAGTAGTGGGTAGGTCACCAGGTGGTGCTAGTTAGGTAAGTAGTGGGTAGGTCACCAGGTGGTGCTAGTTAGGTAAGTAGTGGGTAGGTCACCAGGTGGTGCTAGTTAGGTAAGTAGTGGGTAGGTCACCAGGTCGTGCTAAAGGTTAGGTAAGTAGTGGGTAGTGCACCAGGTGGTGCTAAAGGTTAGGTAAGTAGTGGGTAGTGCACCACGTGGTGCTAGTTAGGTAAGTAGTGGGTAGGTCACCAGGTGGTGCTAGTTAGGTAAGTAGTGGGTAGGTCACCAGGTGGTGCTAGTTAGGTAAGTAGTGGGTAGTGCACCAGGTGGTGCTAGTTAGGTAAGTAGTGGGTAGGTCACCAGGTGGTGCTAGTTAGGTAAGTAGTGGGTAGGTCACCAGGTGGTGCTAGTTAGGTAAGTAGTGGGTAGTGCACCAGGTGGTGCTAAAGGTTAGGTAAGTAGTGGGTAGGTCACCAGGTGGTGCTAAAGGTTAGGTAAGTAGTGGGTAGTGCACCAGGTGGTGCTAGTTAGGTAAGTAGTGGGTAGGTCACCAGGTGGTGCTAGTTAGGTAAGTAGTGGGTAGTGCACCAGGTGGTGCTAAAGGTTAGGTAAGTAGTGGGTAGTGCACCAGGTGGTGCTAAAGGTTAGGTAAGTAGTGGGTAGGTCACCAGGTGGTGCTAAAGGTTAGGTAAGTAGTGGGTAGGTCACCAGGTGGTGCTAGTTAGGTAAGTAGTGGGTAGGTCACCAGGTGGTGCTAAAGGTTAGGTAAGTAGTGGGTAGGTCACCAGGTGGTGCTAGTTAGGTAAGTAGTGGGTAGTGCACCAGGTGGTGCTAAAGGTTAGGTAAGTAGTGAGTAGGTCACCAGGTGGTGCTAAAGGTTAGGTAAGTAGTGGGTAGGTCAGCAGGTGGTGCTAAAGGTTAGGTAAGTAGTGGGTAGGTCACCAGGTGGTGCTAGTTAGGTAAGTAGTGGGTAGGTCACCAGGTGGTGCTAGTTAGGTAAGTAGTGGGTAGTGCACCAGGTGGTGCTAAAGGTTAGGTAAGTAGTGGGTAGGTCACCAGGTGGTGCTAGTTAGGTAAGTAGTGGGTAGGTCACCAGGTGGTGCTAAAGGTTAGGTAAGTAGTGGGTAGGTCACCAGGTGGTGCTAAAGGTTAGGTAAGTAGTGGGTAGGTCACCAGGTGGTGCTAGTTAGGTAAGTAGTGGGTAGGTCACCAGGTGGTGCTAAAGGTTAGGTAAGTAGTGGGTAGGTCACCAGGTGGTGCTAAAGGTTAGGTAAGTAGTGGGTAGGTCACCAGGTGGTGCTAAAGGTTAGGTCAGTAGTGGGTAGGTCACCAGGTGGTGCTAGTTAGGTAAGTAGTGGGTAGTGCACCAGGTGGTGCTAAAGGTTAGGTAAGTAGTGGGTAGGTCACCAGGTGGTGCTAAAGGTTAGGTAAGTAGTGGGTAGGTCACCAGGTGGTGCTAGTTAGGTAAGTAGTGAGTAGGTCACCAGGTGGTGCTAAAGGTTAGGTAAGTAGTGGGTAGGTCACCAGGTGGTGCTAAAGGTTAGGTCAGTAGTGGGTAGGTCACCAGGTGGTGCTAGTTAGGTAAGTAGTGGGTAGGTCACCAGGTGGTGCTAGTTAGGTAAGTAGTGGGTAGGTCACCAGGTGGTGCTAGTTAGGTAAGTAGTGGGTAGGTCACCAGGTGGTGCTAGTTAGGTCAGTAGTGGGTAGGTCACCAGGTGGTGCTAAAGGTTAGGTAAGTAGTGGGTACGTCACCAGGTGGTGCTAAAGGTTAGGTAAGTAGTGGGTAGGTCACCAGGTGGTGCTAGTTAGGTAAGTAGTGGGTAGTGCACCAGGTGGTGCTAAAGGTTAGGTAAGTAGTGGGTAGGTCACCAGGTGGTGCTAGTTAGGTCAGTAGTGGGTAGGTCACCAGGCGGTGCTAGTTAGGTAAGTAGTGGGTAGGTCACCAGGTGGTGCTAGTTAGGTCAGTAGTGGGTAGGTCACCAGGTGGTGCTAAAGGTTAGGTAAGTAGTGGGTAGTGCACCAGGTGGTGCTAGTTAGGTAAGTAGTGGGTAGGTCACCAGGTGGTGCTAAAGGTTAGGTAAGTAGTGGGTAGGTCACCAGGTGGTGCTAGTTAGGTAAGTAGTGGGTAGTGCACCAGGTGGTGCTAAAGGTTAGGTAAGTAGTGGGTAGGTCACCAGGTGGTGCTAGTTAGGTAAGTAGTGGGTAGGTCACCAGGTGGTGCTAAAGGTTAGGTAAGTAGTGGGTAGGTCACCAGGTGGTGCTAAAGGTTAGGTAAGTAGTGGGTAGGTCACCAGGTGGTGCTAGTTAGGTAAGTAGTGGGTAGGTCACCAGGTGGTGCTAAAGGTTAGGTAAGTAGTGGGTAGGTCACCAGGTGGTGCTAAAGGTTAGGTAAGTAGTGGGTAGGTCACCAGGTGGTGCTAAAGGTTAGGTCAGTAGTGGGTAGGTCACCAGGTGGTGCTAGTTAGGTAAGTAGTGGGTAGTGCACCAGGTGGTGCTAAAGGTTAGGTAAGTAGTGGGTAGGTCACCAGGTGGTGCTAAAGGTTAGGTAAGTAGTGGGTAGGTCACCAGGTGGTGCTAGTTAGGTCAGTAGTGGGTAGGTCACCAGGTGGTGCTAGTTAGGTAAGTAGTGGGTAGGTCACCAGGTGGTGCTAGTTAGGTCAGTAGTGGGTAAGTCACCAGGTGGTGCTAGTTAGGTCAGTAGTGGGTAGGTCACCAGGTGGTGCTAAAGGTTAGGTAAGTAGTGGGTAGTGCACCAGGTGGTGCTAAAGGTTAGGTAAGTAGTGGGTAGGTCACCAGGTGGTGCTAAAGGTTAGGTAAGTAGTGGGTAGTGCACCAGGTGGTGCTAAAGGTTAGGTGAGTAGGTCACCAGGTGGTGCTAAAGGTTAGGTGAGTAGGTCACCAGGTGGTGCTAGTTAGGTAAGTAGTGGGTAGTGCACCAGGTGGTGCTAAAGGTTAGGTGAGTAGGTCACCAGGTGGTGCTAAAGGTTAGGTAAGTAGTGGGTAGGTCACCAGGTGGTGCTAGTTAGGTAAGTAGTGGGTAGGTCACCAGGTGGTGCTAGTTAGGTAAGTAGTGGGTAGGTCACCAGGTGGTGCTAAAGGTTAGGTAAGTAGTGGGTAGGTCACCAGGTGGTGCTAAAGGTTAGGTAAGTAGTGGGTAGTGCACCAGGTGGTGCTAGTTAGGTCAGTAGTGGGTAGGTCACCAGGTGGTGCTAAAGGTTAGGTAAGTAGTGGGTAGTGCACCAGGTGGTGCTAAAGGTTAGGTAAGTAGTGGGTAGGTCACCAGGTGGTGCTAGTTAGGTAAGTAGTGAGTAGGTCACCAGGTGGTGCTAAAGGTTAGGTAAGTAGTGGGTAGGTCACCAGGTGGTGCTAAAGGTTAGGTCAGTAGTGGGTAGGTCACCAGGTGGTGCTAGTTAGGTAAGTAGTGGGTAGGTCACCAGGTGGTGCTAGTTAGGTAAGTAGTGGGTAGGTCACCAGGTGGTGCTAGTTAGGTAAGTAGTGGGTAGGTCACCAGGTGGTGCTAGTTAGGTCAGTAGTGGGTAGGTCACCAGGTGGTGCTAAAGGTTAGGTAAGTAGTGGGTAGGTCACCAGGTGGTGCTAAAGGTTAGGTAAGTAGTGGGTAGGTCACCAGGTGGTGCTAGTTAGGTAAGTAGTGGGTAGTGCACCAGGTGGTGCTAAAGGTTAGGTAAGTAGTGGGTAGGTCACCAGGTGGTGCTAGTTAGGTCAGTAGTGGGTAGGTCACCAGGCGGTGCTAGTTAGGTAAGTAGTGGGTAGGTCACCAGGTGGTGCTAGTTAGGTCAGTAGTGGGTAGGTCACCAGGTGGTGCTAAAGGTTAGGTAAGTAGTGGGTAGTGCACCAGGTGGTGCTAGTTAGGTAAGTAGTGGGTAGGTCACCAGGTGGTGCTAAAGGTTAGGTAAGTAGTGGGTAGGTCACCAGGTGGTGCTAGTTAGGTAAGTAGTGGGTAGTGCACCAGGTGGTGCTAAAGGTTAGGTAAGTAGTGGGTAGGTCACCAGGTGGTGCTAGTTAGGTAAGTAGTGGGTAGGTCACCAGGTGGTGCTAAAGGTTAGGTAAGTAGTGGGTAGGTCACCAGGTGGTGCTAAAGGTTAGGTAAGTAGTGGGTAGGTCACCAGGTGGTGCTAGTTAGGTAAGTAGTGGGTAGGTCACCAGGTGGTGCTAAAGGTTAGGTAAGTAGTGGGTAGGTCACCAGGTGGTGCTAAAGGTTAGGTAAGTAGTGGGTAGGTCACCAGGTGGTGCTAAAGGTTAGGTCAGTAGTGGGTAGGTCACCAGGTGGTGCTAGTTAGGTAAGTAGTGGGTAGTGCACCAGGTGGTGCTAAAGGTTAGGTAAGTAGTGGGTAGGTCACCAGGTGGTGCTAAAGGTTAGGTAAGTAGTGGGTAGGTCACCAGGTGGTGCTAGTTAGGTCAGTAGTGGGTAGGTCACCAGGTGGTGCTAGTTAGGTAAGTAGTGGGTAGGTCACCAGGTGGTGCTAAAGGTTAGGTAAGTAGTGGGTAGTGCACCAGGTGGTGCTAGTTAGGTCAGTAGTGGGTAGGTCACCAGGTGGTGCTAAAGGTTAGGTAAGTAGTGGGTAGTGCACCAGGTGGTGCTAAAGGTTAGGTAAGTAGTGGGTAGGTCACCAGGTGGTGCTAGTTAGGTAAGTAGTGAGTAGGTCACCAGGTGGTGCTAAAGGTTAGGTAAGTAGTGGGTAGGTCACCAGGTGGTGCTAAAGGTTAGGTCAGTAGTGGGTAGGTCACCAGGTGGTGCTAGTTAGGTAAGTAGTGGGTAGGTCACCAGGTGGTGCTAGTTAGGTAAGTAGTGGGTAGGTCACCAGGTGGTGCTAGTTAGGTAAGTAGTGGGTAGGTCACCAGGTGGTGCTAGTTAGGTCAGTAGTGGGTAGGTCACCAGGTGGTGCTAAAGGTTAGGTAAGTAGTGGGTAGGTCACCAGGTGGTGCTAAAGGTTAGGTAAGTAGTGGGTAGGTCACCAGGTGGTGCTAGTTAGGTAAGTAGTGGGTAGTGCACCAGGTGGTGCTAAAGGTTAGGTAAGTAGTGGGTAGGTCACCAGGTGGTGCTAGTTAGGTCAGTAGTGGGTAGGTCACCAGGCGGTGCTAGTTAGGTAAGTAGTGGGTAGGTCACCAGGTGGTGCTAGTTAGGTCAGTAGTGGGTAGGTCACCAGGTGGTGCTAAAGGTTAGGTAAGTAGTGGGTAGTGCACCAGGTGGTGCTAGTTAGGTAAGTAGTGGGTAGTGCACCAGGTGGTGCTAAAGGTTAGGTAAGTAGTGGGTAGGTCACCAGGTGGTGCTAAAGGTTAGGTAAGTAGTGGGTAGGTCACCAGGTGGTGCTAGTTAGGTAAGTAGTGGGTAGTGCACCAGGTGGTGCTAGTTAGGTAAGTAGTGGGTAGTGCACCAGGTGGTGCTAAAGGTTAGGTAAGTAGTGGGTAGTGCACCAGGTGGTGCAAGTTAGGTAAGTAGTGGGTAGGTCACCAGGTGGTGCTAAAGGTTAGGTAAGTAGTGGGTAGTGCACCAGGTGGTGCTAAAGGTTAGGTAAGTAGTGGGTAGGTCACCAGGTGGTGCTAGTTAGGTAAGTAGTGGGTAGGTCACCAGGTGGTGCTAAAGGTTAGGTAAGTAGTGGGTAGGTCACCAGGTGGTGCTAAAGGTTAGGTAAGTAGTGGGTAGGTCACCAGGTGGTGCTAGTTAGGTAAGTAGTGGGTAGGTCACCAGGTGGTGCTAAAGGTTAGGTAAGTAGTGGGTAGGTCACCAGGTGGTGCTAGTTAGGTAAGTAGTGGGTAGGTCACCAGGTGGTGCTAGTTAGGTAAGTAGTGGGAAGGCAGGTAAGGTAGGAGACGGGACTTTAACTTTTACTTTCTTTGCTTTGGTTCCGTCCAGCCCCTTTTCCCCACCTTATCGTGTGAAGGAATAAATTCCCTGTAAACGGTATTTTTCTCTGCCTCTGTCGTCCTTCCCATCACCTACGATCACCTGCTGTTTTCAGTCCTTCCATCACCTACTGTTTTCAGTCCTTCCATCACCTACTGTTTTCAGCCCTTCAGTCCTTCCATCACCTGCTGTTTTCAGTCCTTCCATCACCTGCTGTTTTCAGTCCTTCAGTCCTTCCATCACCTACTGTTTTCAGTCCTTCAGTCCTTCCATCACCTGCTGTTTTCAGTCCTTCCATCACCTGCTGTTTTCAGTCCTTCCATCACCTACTGTTTTCAGTCCTTCAGTCCTTCCATCACCTACTGTTTTCAGTCCTTCAGTCCTTCCATCACCTACTGTTTTCAGCCCTTCAGTCCTTCCATCACCTACTGTTTTCAGCCCTTCAGTCCTTCCATCACCTACTGTTTTCAGCCCTTCAGTCCTTCCATCACCTACTGTTTTCAGTCCTTCCATCACCTACTGTTTTCAGCCCTTCAGTCCTTCCATCACCTGCTGTTTTCAGCCCTTCAGTCCTTCCATCACCTGCTGTTTTCAGTCCTTCCATCACCTGCTGTTTTCAGCCCTTCCATCACCTGCTGTTTTCAGTCCTTCAGTCCTTCCATCACATACTGTTTTCAGTCCTTCAGTCCTTCCATCACATACTGTTTTCAGTCCTTCAGTCCTTCCATCACATACTGTTCTCAGTCCACAGGGAGTTGAGATGTAGCAGGGTGTTGCGTTCCATCCTCCAAGAGGCGTACCTAACCGAGACAAAGTGTGTGTGTGTGTGTGTGTGTGTGTGTGTGTGTGTGTGTGTGTGTGTGTGTGTGTGTGTGTGTGTGTGTGTGTGTGTATGAGAGAGAGATAAAGGCACTATGTACAGTAGGGGGGAAAAGTATTTGATCCCCTGCTGATTTTGTACGTTTGCCCACTGACAAAGAAAGGATCAGTCTATAATTTTAATGGTAGGTTTGAACAGTGAGAGACAGAATAACAACAAAAATATCCAGAAAAACGCATGTCAAAAATGTTATAAATTGATTTGCATTTTAATGAGGGAAATAAGTATTTGACCCCCTCTCAATCAGAAAGATTTCTGGCTCCCAGGTGTCTTTTATACAGGTAACGAGCTGAGATTAGGAGCACAATCTTAAAGGGAGTGCTCCTAACTGCAGCTTGTTACCTGTAAAAAAGTCACCTGTCCACAGAAGCAATCAATCAATCAGATTCCAAACTCTCCACCATGGCCAAGACCAAAGAGCTCTCCAAGGATGTCAGGGACAAGATTGTAGAGCTACACAAGGCTGGAATGGGCTACAAGACCATCGCCAAGCAGCTTGGTGAGAAGGTGACAACATTTGGTGCGATTATTCGCAAATGGAAGAAACACAAAAGAACTGTCAATATCCCTCGGCCCTGGGGCTCCATGCAAGATCTCACCTCGTGGAGTTGCAATGATCATGAGAACGTTGAGGAATCAGCCCAGAACTACACGGGAGGATCTTGTCAATGATCTCAAGGCAGCTGGGACCATAGTCACCAAGAAAACAATTGGTAACACACTACGCCGTGAAGGACTGAAATCCTGCAGCGCCCGCAAGGTCCCCCTGCTCAAGAATACATATACAGCCCGTCTGAAGTTTGCCAATGAACATCTGAATGACTCAGAGGACAACTGGTGAAAGTGTTGTGGTCAGATGAGACCAAAATGGAGCTCTTTGACATCAACTCAACTCGCCGTGTTTGGAGGAGGAGGAATGCTGCCTATGACCCCAAGAACACCATCTCCACCGTCAAACATGGAGGTGGAAACATTATGCTTTGGGGGTGTTTTTCTGCTAAGGAGACAGGACAACTTCACCGCATCATTTGACGGGGCCATGTACTGTCAAATCTTGGGTGAGAACCTCCTTCCCTCAGCCAGGGCATTGAAAATGGGTCGTGGATGGGGATTCCAGCATGACAATGACCCAAAACACATGGCCAAGGCAACAAAAGTGGCTTAAGAAGAAGCACATTAAGGTCCTGGAGTGGCCTAGCCAGTCTCCAGACCTTAATCCCATAGAAAATCTGTGGAGGGAGCTGAAGGTTCGAGTTGCCAAACGTCAGCCTTGAAACCTTAATGACTTGGAGAAGATCTGCAAAGAGGAGTGGGACAAAATCCCTCCTGAGATGTGTGCAAACCTGGTGGCCAACTACAAGAAACGTCTGACCTCTGTGATTGCCAACAAGGGTTTTGCCACCAAGTACTAAGTCATGTTTTGCAGAGGGGTCAAATACTTATTTCCCTCATTAAAATGCAAATCATTTTATAACATTTTTGACATGCGTTTTTCTGGATTTTTTTGTTGTTATTCTGTCTCTCACTGTTCCAATAAACGTACTATTAAAATTATAGACTGATCATTTCTTTGTAAGTGGGCAAACGTACAAAATCAGCAGGGGATCAAATACTTTTTCCCCCCACTGTATAAAACCAAATGAAGGAAGTCTGGTGTTTGTGTGAGGCAGTGACAGGGGTCACAATAGACTCACAATTAAACTAAAGTAGGAATCTGTCAGAGTGAAGAACTCTGGGGAGGAGAGAGGGGGAGAGAGGAGGAGAGGAGCGGGGAGGGAGAGAGGAGGAGAGGAGCGGAGAGGGAGAGGAGGAGAGGAACGGGGGAGGGAGATAGGAGGAGAGGAGTGGGGAGGGAGAGAGGAGAGGAGCGGGGGGAGAGGAGGAGAGGAACGGGGGAGGGAGAGAGAAGGAGAGGAGGAGAGGAGGGAAAGAGGAGGAGATGAGGGAGAGAGGAGGAGAGGAACGGGGAGGGAGAGAGGAGGAGAGGAGCGGGGAGGGAGAGAGGAGGAGAGGAGCGGGGGGAGGGGAGGAGAGGAATGAGGGAGGGAGAGAGGAGGAGAGGAGTGGGGGGGAGGAGGAGAGGAGAGGGGGGAGAGAAGAGGAGAGGAGGAGAGGAACGGGGGAGGGAGAGAGTAGGAATGGGGAGGGAGAGAGGAGGAGAGGAGCGGGGGAGGAAGAGAGGAGAGGAGAGGAGAGGAGAGGAAAGGGGGAGGAGAGGAGGGGAGGAGAGGAACAGGGGAGGGAGAGAGGAGGAATGGGGAGGGAGAGAGGAGAGGGGGAGGAGAGGAGAGGAGGGGAGGAGAGAAGGAGGAGAAGGGAGGGGAGGAGAATGAGGAGAAGGGAGGGGAGGAGAGAGGGAGTAGTGGGGAGGGGAGGAGAGAAGGAGGAGAGGGGAGGGGAGGAGAGAAGGAGGAGAGGGGAGGGGAGGAGAGAAGGAGGAGAGGGGAGGGGAGGAGAAGGGAGGGGAGGAGAGAGGGTGAAGTGGGGAGGAGAGGAGAATGATGGTGGATCTGGTCTCCCACCAGTGACTGACCAATCCTGCTTAGCTTCAGAGGCCAGCAGTGGGATGCAGGGTGTTATACTGCCTATCCCAAACCTTAAACCTAACCTTACCCATTCAGAGTTAATGACTCACCCATTCAGAGTTAATGACTCACCCATTCAGAGTTAATGACTCACCTTACCCATTCAGAGTTAATGACTCACCTTACCCATTCAGAGTTAATGACTCACCTTACCCATTCAGAGTTAATGACTCACCCATTCAGAGTTAATGACTCACCTTACCCATTCAGAGTTAATGACTCACCTTACCCATTCAGAGTTAATGACTCACCTTACCCATTCAGAGTTAATGACTCACCCATTCAGAGTTAATGACTCACCTTACCATTCAGAGTTAATGACTCACTTACCCATTCAGAGTTAATGACTCACCTTACCCATTCAGAGTTAATGACTCACCTTACCCATCAGAGTTAATGACTCACCTTACCATTCAGAGTTAATGACTCACCTTACCCATCAGAGTTAATGACTCACCCATTCAGAGTTAATGACTCACCTTACCCATTCAGAGTTAATGACTCACCTTACCCATTCAGAGTTAATGACTCACCTTAACCATTCAGAGTTAATGACTCACCTTACCCATTCAGAGTTAATGACTCACCTTACCCATTCAGAGTTAATGACTCACCCATTCAGAGTTAATGACTCACCTTACCCATTCAGAGTTAATGACTCACCTTACCCATTCAGAGTTAATGACTCACCTTACCCATTCAGAGTTAATGACTCACCTTACCCATTCAGAGTTAATGACTCACCCATTCAGAGTTAATGACTCACCTTACCCATTCAGAGTTAATGACTCACCTACCCATTCAGAGTTAATGACTCACCTTAACCATTCAGAGTTAATGACTCACCCATTCAGAGTTAATGACTCACCTTACCCATTCAGAGTTAATGACTCACCCATTCAGAGTTAATAACTCACCTTACCCATTCAGAGTTAATGACTCACCCATTCAGAGTTAATGACTCACCTTACCCATTCAGAGTTAATGACTCACCCATTCAGAGTTAATAACTCACCTTACCCATTCAGAGTTAATGACTCACCTTACCCATTCAGAGTTAAGGACTCACCTACCCATTCGAGGTAATGACTCACCTATTCAGAGTTAATGACTCACCTTACCCATTCAGAGTTAATGACTCACCTTAACCATTCAGAGTTAATGACTCACCTTACCCATTCAGAGTTAATGACTCACCCCATTCAGAGTTAATGACTCACCTTACCCATTCAGAGTTAATGACTCACCTTACCCATTCAGAGTTAATGACTCACCCATTCAGAGTTAATGACTCACCCATTCAGAGTTAATGACTCACCTCAACCATTCAGAGTTAATGACTCACCTTACCCATTCAGAGTTAATGACTCACCTTAACCATTCAGAGTTAATGACTCACCCATTCAGAGTTAATGACTCACCTTACCCATTCAGAGTTAATGACTCACCCATTTCAGAGTTAATGACTCACCTTACCCATTCAGAGTTAATGACTCACCCATTCAGAGTTAATGACTCACCTTACCCATTCAGAGTTAATGACTCACCTTACCCATTCAGAGTTAATGACTCACCCATTCAGAGTTAATAACTCACCTTACCCATTCAGAGTTAATGACTCACCTTACCCATTCAGAGTTAATGACTCACCTTACCCATTCAGAGTTAATGACTCACCTTACCCATTCAGAGTTAATGACTCACCCATTCAGAGTTAATGACTCACCTTACCCATTCAGAGTTAATGACTCACCTTACCCATTCAGAGTTAATGACTCACCTCACCCATTCAGAGTTAATGACTCACCTTACCCATTCAGAGTTAATGACTCACCTTAACCATTCAGAGTTAATGACTCACCTTACCCATTCAGAGTTAATGACTCACCCATTCAGAGTTAATGACTCACCTTACCCATTTAGAGTTAATGACTCACCTTACCCATTCAGAGTTAATGACTCACCTTAACCATTCAGAGTTAATGACTCACCTTACCCATTCAGAGTTAATGACTCACCCATTCAGAGTTAATGACTCACCTTACCCATTCAGAGTTAATGACTCACCTTACCCATTCAGAGTTAATGACTCACCTTAACCATTCAGAGTTAATGACTCACCCATTCAGAGTTAATGACTCACCTTACCCATTCAGAGTTAATGACTCACCCATTCAGAGTTAATGACTCACCTTACCCATTCAGAGTTAATGACTCACCTTACCCATTCAGAGTTAATGACTCACCCATTCAGAGTTAATGACTCACCTCAACCATTCAGAGTTAATGACTCACCTTACCCATTCAGAGTTAATGACTCACCTTACCCATTCAGAGTTAATGACTCACCCATTCAGAGTTAATGACTCACCCATTCAGAGTTAATGACTCACCCATTCAGAGTTAATGACTCACCTTAACCATTCCGAGTTAATGACTCACCTTACCCATTCAGAGTTAATGACTCACCCATTCAGAGTTAATGACTCACCCATTCAGAGTTAATGACTCACCCATTCAGAGTTAATGACTCACCTTATTGACTCACCTCACCCATTCAGAGTTAATGACTGATAAGAGAATTATCTAATAAAGGTAAATGAATCAATAATCCATTATTAATTAGTAGGTATGTAGCATGTATAATGAATAGTTAAAGTACTGCACGTAAGTCTCATAAAGGTCTAGCAGAGGCTGGGGAGGGAGAGAAATGTGTGTGTATGTAGAGGCCCCAATGGGCCAGTAGACATGGGTGTGTGAGATACCGGGAGTAGCCTTCAAGGTTCTCCTAATCTATGGGGAAAGGAACAGGTAGTGGTGGAACAGTGGTGGGAGGTCAAGGAAGAGATACTGTTCACCTACTGTCTGTGCGTATGTGTGTGCATAGGTTACCTACTGTTGGGTGTGGAGGTGTGTGCGTAAGCGGAGAGAGAGGATAAAATGAACATCTTTGTTATTTGGACCTCAGAACGTTCTCTGAATAAAGCCGTACGAACCTTTTGCAGAAAGCTGAGTCCTTGCCTAATTATTCTCAACCCAGTGTCTCCTGCTGGTCCCTCATGCAGACCATCTGGCCATGCTGTTATCTCACCTGGACCTTACATAACGGCAGCTCTGTTACTATCTGTGTGTGTGTGTGTGTTTTTCACCTGTTTTTGTGTCTGTAGGTGTTTGCAGTGGTGGAAAAAGTACTCTTTTGAATCCCTCTCTGCCTTTGAGAGAGAGAGCTAAATAGTCCTCTCTCTCTCTCTGCGCGTCTCTCTCTCTCTCTGCGCGTCTCTCTCTCTCTGCGCGTCTCTCTCTCTGCGCGTCTCTCTCTCTCTCTGCGCGTCTCTCTCTCTCTCTGTGCGTCTCTCTCTCTCTCTCTGCGTCTCTCTCTCTCTCTGCGTCTCTCTCTCTCTCTGCGTCTCTCTCTCTCTGCGCGTCTCTCTCTCTCTCTGCGTCTCTCTCTCTCTCTGCGTCTCTCTCTCTCTCTCTGCGTCTCTCTCTCTCTCTGCGCGTCTCTCTCTCTCTCTTAGCGTCTCTCTCTCTTTCTGCGCGTCTCTCTCTCTCTGCGCGTCTCTCTCTCTCTCTCTGCGTCTCTCTCTCTCTCTGCGTCTCTCTCTCTCTGCGCGTCTCTCTCTCTCTCTCTCTGCGTGTCTCTCTCTCTCTCTGCGTCTCTCTCTCTCTCTGCGTCTCTCTCTCTCTGCGCGTCTCTCTCTCTCTCTCTGCGTCTCTCTCTCTTTCTGCGCGTCTCTCTCTCTCTGCGCGTCTCTCTCTCTCTGCGCGTCTCTCACTCTCTCTTAGCGTCTCTCTCTCTCTCTCTGCGTCTCTCTCTCTCTCTCTGCGCGTCTCTCTCTCTCTCTTAGCGTCTCTCTCTCTTTCTGCGCGTCTCTCTCTCTCTGCGCGTCTCTCTCTCTCTCTCTCTCTCTCTCTCTCTCTCTGCGTCTCTCTCTCTCTCTGCGTCTCTCTCTCTCTCTCTCTCTTAGCGTCTCTCTGTCTCTCTGCGTCTCTCTCTGCGTCTCTCTCTCTCTCTTAGCGTCTCTCTCTCTCTCTTAGTGTCTCTCTCTCTCTCTGCGCGTTCTACTCTCTGGCGTTCTCTCTCTCTTTCTCTTGCGGTCTCCTCCTCTCTCTTGCGTCCTCTCTCTCCTCATTCTGCAGGCGTCTCTCTCTGCGCCGTCTCTCCTCTCTCCTCGCCGCGTCTCTCTCTTTCTCTCTATGCGCGTCTCTCCTCTCTCTGCCGTCTCTCTCGTCTCTCTGCGCCTCTCTCTCTCTTGCGCGTCCTCTCTCTCCTCTCTCTGTGTCTCTACTTCTCTCTCTGCGTCTCTCTCTCCTCATGCGCGCTCTCCTCTTCTCTCTGCGTCTCTCTCTTCTTCTCTGCGTCTTCTCTCTATCTCTGCGCTGTCTCTCTCCTCTCTGCGCGTCTCTCTACTTTACTCTGTGTCTCTCTTCTCTGCGCGTCTCTCTCTCTCTTAGCGTCTCTCTCTCTTTCTGCGCGTCTCTCTCTCTCTTAGCGTCTCTCTCTCTTTCTGCGCGTCTTCTTCTCTCTATCCTGGCGGTCTCTCTCTCTCTCATGCGCATCTCCTCTCTCTCGTCCTTGCGGCGTCTCTCTCTCTCTCTCTGCGCGTCTCTCTCTCTCTCTCTCTCTGCGTCTCTCTCTCTCTCTCTGCGTCTCTCTCTCTCTGCGCGTCTCTCTCTCTCTCTGCGCGTCTCTCTTTCTCTCTGCGCGTCTCTCTCTCTCTGCGCATCTCTCTCTCTGCGCATCTCTCTCTCTCTCTGCGTCTCTGCGCTTTTTTCTCTCTCTGCGTCTCTCTCTCTCTCTCTGCCTCTCTGCGTCTCTCTGCCTCGGCATCTCTCTCTCTGCCTCTCTCTCTCCATCTCTCTAAGCGTCTCTCTCTCTCTCTCTTTCTCTCTGTCTCTCTCTGCGTCTCTCTCTCTCTCTCTCTCTCTCTCTGTGTCTCTCTCTCTCTCTCTCTCTCTCTGCCTCTCTGCGTCTTTCTCTCTCTCTCTCTCTCTCTCTCTGCATCTCTCTCTGCGTCTCTCTCTCTCTCTCTCTCTCTCTCTCTCTCATTATCTCTCTCTCTCTCTCTCTCTGCATGCTGGGAGTGTTTGGTGCATGCTGGGAATTGTTTGAGCAAGGGAGTGCGTGTGTTGTGTAGAGTTAGATATTCAGAACTTTCTTTAGGTTTCTCTTTCTTGGTGGCATTCTTTGTTTCTTCTGTGCATGATTAAGGTTATTATTTTTATTTGTTTGTTGTGGTAGAATTAAGTATTTTGTTTTCGTATCGAAATTACCCTGTTTTTGGCGGGGATGGCAGCCCGAATGGGGATGCCGTCCCTGTCACTTCGGCACGGCTTTAGGTGTGTTACTGAAGCTACTGTCACAGTGGAGGAGTTTCTGGTCGCCGTGGGAGAGAAGGTAGGATATGAGAATGTTGCTTATGCGTCACGGATGAATAAAGCGGTGGTGGTATTTCTTAAAGAAGAGTGTCTTGTTAATCGTATAGTTGAGCAAGGCGTACTTCTTAAAGGAATGTTTATTCAAGTTACGCCACTTTTTTCTCCGTCAACAAGGGTAACGATTTCAAATGTACCGCCGTTTATTCCAAATGAGCTATTGGAGCGCGAGTTATTGCGCTTTGGGAAGTTTGCCAGTTCAATTAAGGTTGCAAACACCCGGCGTTGAAACAGGTTATGTCTTTTCGGCGACAGTTGTTTATGTTTTTGGACTCACCGGAGCAGACTTGGAGCTAATCGTTTAAAGTCAAGTATGACAATAGATTGTATATGGCTTATGCTAGTACGGGTAGTCAACGGTGTTTGAGTGTGGGGATGTTGGTCATAAGCGACATGCTTGCCCGAAAAGGGAGAAGGCAGAGGGAGGGGCGCAGGTGGTCCTCGTAACGCCTGGGCCCACTGATGTAGGGAGAGGTGGGCCGACAGTGGTTGAGCAGCCACAAGCACCTGCTGCTGAGGATCAAGTTAATCCATGTTGAGGACACAGAGTTGCCAACTTGTGGTAGAGGGAAATGTTATGCAGCAGAAACATTTTGTTGTAGAAAGCAAGGATAGATCTGAAGAGCCAGTTCCTCAGACTGGTGAGGAGGTGCCCAGTACGAGTGCTGGGGTACAGGAGGGGGTTCATGTGGAGCTAGTCTCCCAGGTAGTGGAGGAGATGCCCACTACGAGTAATGGGGTACAGGAGGGGGTTCATGTGGAGCTAGACTCCCAGGTAGTGGAGGAGATGCCCACTACGAGTAATGGGTACAGGAGGGGGTTCATGTGGAGCTAGACTCCCAGGTAGTGGAGGAGATGCCCACTGAGTAATGGGGTACAGGAGGGGTTCATGTGGAGCTAGACTCCCAGGTAGTGGAGGAGATGCCCACTACTAGTAATAGGGTTCATGTGGAGCTAGACTCCCAGGTAGTGGAGGAGATGCCCACTACGAGTAATAGGTTCAGGTGTAGCTAGTCTCCCAGGTAGTGGAGAGATGCCCACTACCAGTAATAGGGTTCAGGTGGGGTTGTTTCCCAGGTAGTGGAGGAGATGCCCACTACGACTAATAAGGTTCAGGTGGGGCTAGTTTCCCAGGTAGTGGAGGAGATGCCTGGTACGAGTGATGGGCCGCAAGTGGGGAGTGATGAAAGGGATGTATTAGAAGTGAGTCAGGGGTCTGTGGACTCATTTGAGGAGGAGCAGGATATGGATATCTCTATTGGTATGATAGCAGCTGGTGACGACTCAATTTATGATCTAGAGGAGGTAAATCGGTTTCTGGATCAGACTTTTGGGAAATCTGTCAAATTGGCAGAATATTTTGATGTTGATAAGTTTGTGAGGTCAGCTGTGATGTTACAGAAGACGGTGGGGTTAGACCAGTTAAGTGAGAAGAAGCGGTTTCGCTTGAGGAAATTTGTTACTGCTGTCACAGCAGCAAAAGGTGGTGGGAAACGTGGTTAGGGTAAGAGAAAATTTAAACAATGATGTTGATCATGCTTCATAGGGTGTCTTCATTTTTCTCTTTGGTTTCTCTGTGGTTTCTTCTGCTTTCCTTTTCTCTTTTCTCTATGGAGGTACTAAGGGTAGGTTCTCTCAATATTAATGGGGGAAGGGACAGGAATAAGAGGGCTTGGGTATTAGAAATAATAAAACAGAAAAGGCTTAATGTAGTTTTTCTACAGGAGACACATAGTGATGAGGAAATAAGGTTGACTGGGGTATGTGGTGGGAGGGGCAGCATATCTCAGTCATGGTACAAATTTCAGTGCTGGGGTGGCAATCTTGTTTTCTTCAGGCTTGGGGTGACTGTGGTATCTACAACAGAGATTGTCAAGGGTCGGGTTTTATTGGTCAAGGCGGAGGTTATGGGGTTTTTGTTTGTTTTTTTGAATGTATATGCTCCTAATGAGGGTACAGAGCGTATTGCTGTATTTGATAAAATAAAGGAAACTTTAAGACAGTGGAAAGGGGTGTATGGTTTTAGGGGGGGACTGGAACTGTACAGTGGATTTTACTGTTGATCGCACCGCTGAAGAACCTCACCTGCGGTCAGCCACTAGCCTGTCTGGTCTACTAACTGAGTTTGAGCTTTCTGATGTGTGGAGAGTCAGGAATGCAAAAGTTAGGCAGTACACATGGCTAAAACTTAATGAAGGTCGTGTCAGTGCAGCAAGGTTAGACAGGTTGTATATATCTGATCAATACTGTAGTAGGGTTGGAAGGTGTGATATTACTCCTGTGGGTTTCTCTGATCACCATTTTGTTACTGTTGATATTCATTTGTCCTGTCCACGAAGGTCATCATCGTACTGGTATTTTAATGTTAAATTGTTACATGATGTCATGTTTTGTGAAAGGTTTTTTGTGTTTTGGGAAAAATGGAGGGTTACAAAAGGAAATTTTGAGTCCTTGAGACAATGGTGGGAGGTTGGGAAGGCCCAAATACGATTATTTTGTCAACAGATATGCTCTGTCTCGAATTG